>NC_141051.1:25031749-25216749 GCF_041138505.1 Cibotium barometz
GTGCATTTCAAGTAGTGTATTCACTGGTCAGGCATCTGTGCCTCCATCTCATATGCTCAATATCTGGATGCCACTGTTTTGGAGCATTCAGAAGTGCATTACTTTTATGGGCCTGAAAATTGGTATTTTTTTGTTCTATTAATTGCAGTCTTTTGGTTGTTTCTTTTAGTTGTAGTCTTATTATTATATTTTTTTTGGGGGGGGGGGGGGGGTCCACCGATTTTCCATTGATTGCAGTCTTTTGATTGGTTCTATTAGCAGCAGTCTTTTTTTGGTCTGTTCATTGCAGTCTTTTGATTGGTTCACAATGGAGGGAGGCAAGATTCTGCAAGCAGCTAGCTATGCTTCTGGGCATCTACCTCTAGGTGATGTGAAAGATGCATTCTATGAGGGTAAGGAGAATTACATAGACCTAAGTCAGAGCCCTTACAAAAGGTGAGACTGCTGTTAGAGGCAAACTCTTCTTGATTACATAGCTTACCGTGATGGTGGCTCTGATTGCTTTGCTTGCTCGCTCACAGCCAAATTACTACTTTATTCCCAATGAGCCAAGAAGCAATTCATCAACACAAGCACCAATATGACCTCGGTGCAATGACTCCAACCGTTCAGCATGAAAGATCTTGGAAGATTAGGTCTGAATATGAGGGCTTGGACAGCAGCTCTCCGAGTAATGCAGGGAGCCATCAAGCTGAGGATTCTACACCTCTACAGAATGATTGTTTCTCATCTGTTCAACTGGACCAGCCAATGCTTACCGAGGACACTGAGGTGGAAACAGGGGTCTGTTGCAGCACTAGGTGTCAAGGTCCTAACTTTCTTGCCTTGTTCAGTTTTTAAATTTTGCTTACAGGAAAGAGCTCTATAACACTCTCTATGGTCCATTTGCATTAGTTTTATCATCTGCATATACTCTTCTTTCAGGCTTAAAAACTGACCAGAGAGAGGGTAACGGATCAACATCATTGATTGGTTCTGCATTTCGTGATGTTTCATCACCTATAGACTTTACATGGGATTCACAGTTCTTGATGGATGACATGCCGAGCCCACAGTTTTCTGACAGTGTAAGCGGAATCGTCTTGCATTTCACATACATCCATACAGACATACATACACAGGTTGCTATAAAGCTATGTGGCTCCATGTTGGTATATTAATGTGCTCTCTTCTAAGAGCTTCCCCCTTGCAGGAGAAGCAGTTTCTACTAAGTGCATTTGATTCAGCATCTATGCTCGAATCGCATCTTCTGGGCAGCAACATGAGCATGGCTTCCTTCTGTACCTCGTAGAAGACATCTGTTGCTGCAGCTTAAGTTCATTTCAATGTTGTTTACTGTACTTCTAGGCTAAAAGAGAGGGCATAGATTTGTATAGAGTAATGTATGTTAGAAAATTTGTATTCAAGTAACTACAGCCATACCTAAACATACATGTATTCATGTAAGAGTAACTTAAATAATGTGAGTGAATGCAGGGAATAGATATGCTACATGAGTTAAAGGTATAGATTTACAGGATAAATAAAGGTCAGTAGTTTATGGTTTTGGCACACCAGCTATGGTAGCCCTATGTAAGGTGAGAATAGAGTGTCAATAAAGACTGGTACTTAAATGTGTTGCGGTCCATTACCTTGATGTACACTTGAGAAATATTCTATATTATTGTATTTTTTTTGTTGCTGGGCTCGATGTAATCTCATGCAATAATTGTAGGGCAACAGTTTAAGATTAGGGTCTTAACACCCATACGTGAGCTCATGTCCAGAGTGGAGATGGAAAATGTGTCAAAGGCCCTGATTATTTGATGCCATAGAATGCCTTTTTTCACAAAAGAGGGTTATAATTCATGCTTCCTTCTCTATAGTGTGGTCTATAGCCACTTTGGAAACAAATTGCAAAAAAAAACATCCAATACTAAACTCTAGCAGTACAAAAAAAAGAAGCCGCCTGAAGGCAAAAATGGTGACATGCATACTTGATTTGACCCACTTTGATCAATTCATAAAAAATGCATTAATGCCGTGTGCCCAAGGGAGTTGGCATATGCATTGATGCTATGATTCTCCCATTTCTGTCATGGTAAATTCCATTGAGAGGCCATGCTCTTTGTTAATGGATCTGGCAGGGCAGCTATTGGATATGGCTTTCAGAGCGTTGATGTAATTAGGCATTTTTCTTGAGAGAAGGGCTCTCTCTCTCTTTCTCTCTCTCTCTCTCTCTCTCTCACACACACACACACACACACACAGGGTGCTATCAATGTTAGATTTTACATTGACATAAGATAAATGGCATGTTATCAATAAATTTTGAGTTTCTTTAACCTTAGTTGCATGGGGCAAGTCAGTGCTTAAACACACCATTGACATGCCAATGGTCAATATACACTCATTCAACAGACTTGTTAGGCAAAAATATGATGATCCATTGAATGACTTGATGCTCATAATGTGCATACATAAGAAACGGTTTGCATGTGCAATGCCTTTTACAGTATGAAGGCGATTATAGGATAAAAAGCCTGTGTATGAACTCACCGTATGAACATATCTTTAGCAAGGACTTAATGCTTGAATGGTATGGTGTTTCTAGAAGGCTTATATCTAATCACATAAAAGCCCCAATCCTTAATCACTCATTTCTTAGATTTTGTGACTAAGCCTAACCCCATCTGACCTCCAACCATTTGACCACTTAGATCATGTAAGAAAATAGGCACACCAAGCTTCTTGAAAGAACATTAATACTAAACAATTACTTCTTAAAGAGAAAGCATAATCATTGCAACTATAAACAATCCACTGGTCTAACTAGTTTCACAAAACATATTAGAGACACTAGGCTTTCACCCCATCTAATGTGCATGTATCACTTCTTAAAGAGAGCATAATCATTGCAATTGTAAACAATCCATTGGTCTAACTAGTTCCCCAAAACATTAAATGCACTAGGCTTTCACCCCATTCACAACACATATTAGATGCACTAGGTTTTTACCCCATCATGTAAGAAAATAGGCACACCAAACTTCTTTAAAGAATATTAATAGTAGACTCCTCAAGTCTTGACCTAACTCGACAAGATGTGGATCCATGCTCTAGTTGTTGTCGTGCCAATGCAAGGATTCGTCAAATCCTTGGGCAATTGTAGAGGATTGTCTCTAGGCCTTTCTTCTTATATACTAACGTAGTGGTCATGAGACTCTAGGTTGAGCTTATGAAGGGGTCTATGTATTTCTTAGGCAATCCAAGTGTGTAGAGGATTGTCTCTAAGCCTTTCTCTAGGTATTTGGAGCACTCTGTAAATACCCCTAGTGATCTGGGACCAAAATTTCATGTGCTACTATGGCCACCCAAGGTGAACAGTTACCTTAGAAGGATTATCTACATATTGGATAGAGTGAAGGCCTAGTGAATCTAGTATGTTTTGTGGAACCGATTAGACCAGTGGATTGTTTATATTGCAATGAGTACCTTATGTGAACTCCCCGATGGGGCACGATGAACACACGATAACATAATTGCCTGAGGTATTGTCACAAATGACATTCATGCACCATGACACCATATCATAAAAATAATACCATAGAAAACAATGCAACATGATTTAAGCAACTTCATAACATACATCTAATCTTTAACCAAAAGCAATAAACCAATCCACCAACTCAGGTAAGACGTTCGACCTTTTTTTTGTTGGTTTCTCTTCTCTTATCCAATTCAATATCTTTCCCATCAAGGATTCAAGTGATTTCTAATTAATAATTTCTTAGGTCATCAAACCATCCTTTAACCTCAACCCTTATGGATTCAAGGGTGTAAGCTCTAGATTTCACCTTTAACCATTTCTAATTTAGACCTAATTTCTCAAGACTAAGTCTTAGTCTCTAATCCCATTTATCAAGGGGGGTCAACCATCCTTAATCTTAGAACAATTAGATGGGTCATATAACCATCCTTTAACTTAATCCTTTTGGATGCAAGGGTGTAAGTTCTAGATTCCACCTCTAATCATTTGTAATTTAGACCTAATTTCTCAAGACTAAGGCTTAGTCTCTAATCCCATTTATCAAGGGTCAACCATCCTTAGATCATGTAAGAAAATAGGCGCACCAAACTTCTTGAAATAATATTAATACTAAACATTCACTTCTTAAAGAGAAAGCATAATCATTGAAACTATAAACAATCTAATAGTCTAACTAGTTCCATACAACATATTAGAGGCACTAGGCTTTCACCCCATCTAATCTACATATGTCACTTCTTAAAGAGAAAGCATAATCATTGCAACTATAAACAATCCACTGGTCTAACTAGTTCCACAAAACATATTAGATGCACTAGGCTTTTACCCCATCTATAACAAAAATTAGATGCATTAAGCTTTCACCCCATCATGTAAGAAAATAGGCACACCAAACTTTCTGAAAGAAGATTAATAGTAAACATTCACTTCTTAAAGAGAAAGCATAATCATTGCAATATAAACAATCCATTGGTCTAACTAGTTCCACAAAACATAGTAAATGCACTAGGCTTTCACCCCATCCAATCTGCAGATAATCCTTCTTAGGTGTTTGGGAATCTTGGCCACAGTAGCACATGAAATTTTGGTCCCAGATCACCAAGGGTATTTATGGTATAAGTGCCCCAAATACCCATAGTCTCATAACCACTACACTAGTATATAAGAAGAAAGGCCTAGAGACAATCCTCTACACTGGCATTGCCCAAGAAATCCATAGACCCCTTCACTAGCTCAATATTGCCCAAGGATTTGATGAACCCTTGCATTGGCACAACAACTGGAGCATGGATCCACATCCTTTCGATTTAGGTTAAGACTTGAAAGAACCTCATGTAAACTCCCTGATGGGGCTTGATGAATGCACAATAACATAACTGCCTTTGAGGTATCATCACAAATGACATCTGTGCACCACGACACCATATCATACTTATGCTGTCGTCTCTCCGCTGGGTCAGGAAAATATAAATCCTCCAAATGGCGTGCGAGTCTGACGACTCGGCTTGTTCGAGTTGCAGTAGTGGAAGAGATGAGATGCTCAAATGCGAATGCAGTCATGTCTTGCGAGGCAACTGGGTGAGGTCGGGAATACCAGATAAGTACGAAACTTCCATCTATAAAAACAATTTCTTTGATTAAAAATTCTTCATTACAGAAGCTTACGGAATGAAAATACATTATGAAAATGCTTTTTTCTGAGTTTTTATTATCAATTTTTGATAAGAATTCGTTTATCCTTATTAGCTTTCAACAAAGCTCTGATACTACCAGCAGTGAGGTCCCCTGCCCACCGCTCCGAGGCTCCTGCCGTGGCGGCGGCGGAAGCGGCGTTGGCCTCCCGCGCAGAGGGCGGGGTCCACACACTCGGGGCCTCGCCCGTGGATGTCCGACACGAGAGGCGTTCGCGGGCGGGGCGCCCGAAAGACTCCGCTCACCTGGAAGGCACGGGTGATTCAGCCAATTGGGAAAAATCTTCTAACCGGGAAATTACTCTAACGGGTCAAGTCTTAACTAGAAAAACTGATCTGACCAAACCTGAAGTTACATAGTCAGATCAAGAAGAGACTTGCACTTGGTCCATGGAATCACTGCTTTTTTCCTCATTTATGAGGCACAGCCGATGATCCCCTCCCACAGAACAAGGTCTTCTCAAGATTTAAAACTAAATAACGTAACTAATTGTATCTAGTTGTTTCTCAGGAATCCTCCAATAACCCCATCTGGTTAGCCAACCACCCGACCACTGAATTGGTGGGATTCCTTTAAAAAGATTTGGTTGGGTTTTTTCCCGAGTACTGAGGAAAAGAGTTCCTAGGCCCCCTAGACGACGATTCATGCAAAAATCAAGGTAGGCATACCACGTACACACCCAATATAAAATTGCCATTTATAACAGATTAGACCGGCTTTAAAAAACAATCCTTCAATAGAAATCATAATATTTTTGATCATCATTTTCCAAAATTCCGAGTCCATTGTATTACAAAAATGTATCCTCTCTAAACTCTCCGTAAGACTAGCTGGCCAACCAACGAGATCCAGTATCAAAATTTGGTTCTCAAAAATCTTTCCTTTTTGTCCATACGAAATCTTCCTCGATGTACGCATGGGTGTCCTATGGACCGCGAGCCCATGCATTGCCTGGTCAGAACCCTCTAGGATCCTCCTTAGGTGTCCTAGCACTTCACTCAGGGACCGCTTCGTCGGTCCTCGCCCATCGTACCGGAAGCGCACCATTTTAACCGTACTAAGGCTGGTCAAGACCTCGGCAGGCTTTGCCACGAGCAACGTCCCTTGACGACTCCCCGCCAGTTGTTCGAATGAACCTCCTCTTAGAAAAACATAAGCCAAATGCTTCCTCCAGCATTCTGGCGTTAAACAGTCCTTTGAATGAAAAAAACAGAGGTTCCAATGCAAGTAAAATTCCTATTTGAGATGGGTTTCGAAAACCCTTTTTCCATAATTCCCAATTTCAATAATGAGGATCCTTGATCTCTCATGAGGGTAATCTACCCATCAATTTGTCCATTTGTCCAACTAGATTCTTGGTGAGTTTGGTCAAGGAAAAACTAGATTAGTTTTGGTAGTCTATTCTTTGGATTTAGTAACTGGAATTGGTCATGAAGTTTTCCTCTGATTCAGATCGAGAGAAGGACAATTAGGTTTACTGTCCATCCCTCACTTAGTCTTACCAAATTCATTCGGTTTAGCTCTACAAGGATTCCCTTCAAATAAACATCTAGTTTTGGGTAAATATACATTTAGTGATTTTACCAATTAAAATATCCAAAGATATTCTTCATGCCACATAATTTCTCAGCCTTAATTCATTAGGTAGAATTATGGTGGAAATTTATCTTTTGACACTAAAATTTAATTCAAATCCATCTTTTCTTAAATATCATAAAAATTACTATAATAATTTTAATGGGTGATTGAATGATTATGGGAAGAGGAAGACGCTTACGCCAGATTCCTAGTCTTCTAGTGCGTCTTCCAGACAGCTTGTCACTCTTCGAATTTCAAATTCCGTGATACGATGATGTAGATACTTGAGAAGTTGTGCCTCCCTCATCCCTCTCATATCCGAGGAGGGTGGGGTAGAGATCACTTTTGGAATCGTGGGCTGAGGTACTTCATTATCCCCAAATTGAGAACCTCACCATTGATTTAAAGCGGGTTCATTGGATTGAGAAGCTGAAGATGGTCCGCTTATTCTAGTTCATGGGTACTCTCAGACCTGACAGCTATGTGACCATAGAGGGGAATCGTATTTCACGGAACCGCTCGGTATATGACCAAGTAATGCAAGTCTTACATGTTGACCGAGTAACTGTTATGGAACACAATACAATCCAGAGTCTACCTCCCCTACCATCAGTCTTTTGTATCCTAGAAACCATGACGAAACCCCTATTGAGAAATAAAGCGATTTCAAGGTTTTACCTTTGAATCATGAGCGTAGTGTCAAGTATGAATCTCGTGATCCTAAATTTAATCTTGCGATAGCCAGGACGATCAACCTCCTCTCCCCAATGCACTATACAAAGATACCTAGGAGAAAAAGCTCCTACTCAAAAAGATGCAACCTCCCTTCTTCAAGGGGGAGGTTTAAAAATTGAGAAGCATGCCGAAGTACGGATTGAAGTAATGGATGATTACTTCTCAGCCGGTAGTACTGGAGCTGCAAACCAATCCATGTTTGCATGGTTTCACCTCAATGGGGATGCTAAACTCTAGTGAAAAGGATTGGAAGAAGGCCAAAAAGACATATTGGGAAAATCCCGATCTATTTAAGCAACAAAGAGAAGACGCCTGAGTACGCATGCATAAAAGAGGGGCTTCTCATCTTGGATCAGGTGGAAGGCTATCTTTCCTCGCTCAGTTTGTAAGTATTTGAACTCCTAACATTTTGTATTTAAAACTATGGTTTTCAAAGAATTAAATCTTATATAAATTGTTCTTTTTTAAATGTATGTTTAATGTAGGAAATGTGGTGGGTCGTTCTCCTTCTCATGAGAGGAGTACGACTTTGCTTATCGTAGTGGAATCTCTGACACATTTGAATGGTTGCGACAACATGGTGTCATATTGAACTATGAAGCTATGCATGCTGTTGTAAGTTTTATTATTTTAGTTTTATCAGCTTTTAGAAATTTAACTAGTTTGTGTTTTAACATTACTTGATCTTGTGTGATACAAGAAGATGATGAAGAGGCAATAGGTGAGGAGGAGGAAGACGAGGATGATGATGATTAGGAGGAGGAGGAGGAGTAGAGACCGGCATATTGTGTTTAATGTTTTGTAACTTCATACTCAATGTAACTCGCTTGTGATTGCATTTTCGATGTAACTCGCTTGTGATTGCATTTTCGATGTAACTCGCCTTTTATGGCATTTGGGATTTAATATGTGTAACTCACAATTAAGATTTCGTGAGTTACTGTGTTTTGTTTTGTATTTTAATATGTCGATATGTCTGTTTGTACAGAATGATAAATTATTTTTAATATATTGAAATTTTTTTTTGGAGCAGATTGGGGCTAATGCCCCAATCATTAGCCCCAGTCAGCACCAAAAAAATATTTTTATAGCACCGCTGAGCGGTGGACATAGCGATGTTAGCGTTTTTATCAACGTCACTAAGAGCGGTGAAAATAGCGACGCTGATGTTTTTTTATCAGCACCGCTGAGAGGCAAAAATAGTAACGCTGATGTTTTCATCAGTGCTGTTGAGCGATGAAAATAGCAACGCTAATTTCTTTTGACGTCGCTAAGCAGCAAAAATAGCATGGGATACAGTGACAGTTATAATGTGGAATATAGCGGCAGTTATAGCGTGAAAAAAATAGCGACACTTATACCCCGACACTTTTCCAAATCCTTTTATAAAAGCCACGCTATAATCATCGCTAACCCCTCTTTTTGTGGTAGTGTTAAAAACAAGGCATGTACTCTAAGTAGTAAGAATTATTAGAAGCAACCTGAAGGAATGAATACCATAACCTTCTTTTTGCAATCATTTTTATGTCATAAACATAGATTAGTTAGAAATTACATGTAACCTTGAAGACTAAGAAAAGGTATTTTGATTAGATACTTAACTATATAAGCTTTCACATAGCTTGTTTAGAAGCTTAAAGTAATCCAACAATTACTTGATCTACCAATAATATTCTCTCAAAAACCTTACCCATTGTAATCAAAGTCCATGAAAATTTATTTTTTTGCTTCTAAATCTATACTAGGGATTTACCAACTTTGTTTTTCCAAGTTTACTGATGCTCTTCTCTTTTTAAGGAAAATATAAATGATAGGATAACCTTGCTTGTTCATAACCAAGTTTCCATTTTTGTTGAGATTCAAGTTTTAAATAAAACTTAACTAAGATTAAAAGTTTCATATCTATACTCTAAGAAAATTTCTATTTTTTGGTGAGGGCATCAAGCTTGAGATATCCATTGATTCCCTCTAAAGATGATGTTGGCTTCTATAATTTTGGTAAGCATTCTCTATTCATTATGGTTATAAGAAGTCTTTAGGAAGGTATGAATCTTGTGCTCCCCCGAATCCGTTACATATGTAAATGAGTTAGTAACCCCTCATGGTGGAAAGTAATGAGAGAAAAATATTAAGAGTATATAGTTAAGTTTGATCGGTAAATAAGCTAAACAGACACGTGGAATGGTTATAATCTCAATCCTTGAAGAGTTAAAGTTTAAGGACCTATGCCATTTACATCATGAGAACTCGATAAGGATAATTTAGGACGTTGCTAAATTAGGTATCCTTCTTATAGTCATATTCCTTGAATAGATACTGATGGTCTAAGTTATCTTAACCAAATCAGTAGAGTAATTGTTAATGGGATTCTAGATATGAAAACCTTTTGTATGACTCAAAATATTTATGTTATGGGGTGGTTGCAAGATGAGGTTATCTAGTTTCATGTAGTGGGCGCCCTTGGCTTTAGCTGAAAAACAGGCATTTTTTCAAGAAGAATAGCCAATCTCTCATAGTTAGCCAAGGAGTTTCACTTCAAGGTCTTCTAATGAAACATCATATGCAAAGTTGGGCACCTAAAACTATAATTTGATCGAATATCCAATAATTGCAAATCCCCTTTTCTTTGGGAACCAAGTTTGTATACAGGCCCTGTCCTAGGTTTAGACAGGTACAGTGAATGTGAGTAAATTGCCTATAACTTTTACATTATTACTCATATGATGTTTCCACTTTGCATATCACAAATACAAATAACATAGAGCTTAACTTGATTTATCGAGTAATTTTTGATGTGTTCTACTATTTTCTATATTATTTAAAATGTATTAGAATTATTAAAAAACATACTGTTTTATCCTCCCACCACATCTACCATTTAAAATGCTCAAATTGTATGGATCTAGTGATGATTAGATTGGGAAAGATTAGTATAATGTGGGTATAAGGTAAAATTACAAATCTAACGGTTAGATTTTTGTAGATTTACTTTGGAAAATTTATTATGATTGTTAGAGGTCCATTAAATCAATAGTAATTTAATTCTAGAAAATTAAATATTGAATCTTTCAATCTAAAAACTCAAGGGATCAATACTCTTGTTGCCATGAATTTATTAAAAAAAATTTGGCTTGATTTGAGTATGGGAAGGTCCATTTTCAATCCTCCCAAGTGAAAATTCCCATATTATGTCCACTCTCCCCTTTTCAAGTCTAAAACCAATCATGGTTAGGTTTGGAAATCTAGGCTTGGTAAACTTCACAGCTTAGGTTTCATTCCATGTGTGAGGCTTGGGTAGGCACAAATCTTATATATGCATGCCACTTTATGTCCACATGAGCATCGAGAGGATCCACATACGCAGCTTGCCACCTCCACCCTCCATGTCAACATGGTCAACCTAGTTGACTCCCCACCTCATCATCCTAGTCATCATTAATGCCACATCATCTTGCCACCTCGCACATGGTGACATGGCATGCCACATCATCTTGCCACCTTTGCCTGTCACCTCGCACATGGTGACATGGCATGCCACATCATGGAATTGCCACATCAACCATAATAGTGCCACATGTCAAGAGAATGCCACGTGTCATGCACGCTTGTGACACGTGGCATCTCCTTCCCACCTCTCCTCTTTTTTCAAAAACATATTTTTGGAAAAGTTAATTTAGTAATTTAGAGAAATAGAATATAAAAATTTAAATAATAAAATATATGTAACTTATTAAATAAAAGAATTTAAAATCACTAATTTTAAAGGATTATATTTTGGGATTAGATCAATAAAAATATTATTAAAGATCATATTATTAATTTAAAAAAATAAATTTTTTAATTTAATATTTCTTAAAATTTTTTTATGTAGAATAAACCTTTGAATAAATTTTAAAAAAAACTTTATTTAAAAAAAGCAGTTATATAATTATAAAATAAAAGATATCTTTAAAGATATATTTATATATCTAGTAATGATAAATATTTAGACTTGTTAATAAATATTATAAATAATATTAATTTTTAAGTGGATAATAGTTTATCTTTATTTATCTTTATGTTTATCTTAGTTATCCAATCAATCTTAGATAGGAAATCCAATGAGATTTGAAGTGGATAACCTATTTTTCCTATATAATCACACATCTCTAGTACTATCCCACACTTATCTCTAGTACTATCCCATCATTGAGGCTTTATAATATTTTCTCTCTTAGCTTCCTTGAGAATGGGTTCTCAAAGTCGTAGGAGTCGGAAACGTGATAGGACTAGACTCCCCCCCATCCACCAAGTTCAAGAGGAGGAGAGGAGAAGAGTAGCTCGTGAGAGAAAGAGAGAGTGGAGAGCACGTCAATGAGCAACACCTTCCGTTTTGGCGATGATCCAAGCCTTGCTCCTCCTCTTCCACTTCCTCTCCCTTCGCCCTCTTCCCCCCCACTACCCCTTAGTTTAGATAATCCACATGAACCCGCCCTTCTTGAGTCCTCTCTTCTACAAGAACCCACCCCCCTCCTTTGGGCGCCCTTCGTGTGGATAGGAAAGAACTATCAAAGTCAGGGGCACATCGTCGTGCCCATGCAATCTTCCATTCCTATTTCAAAGACCTCACGCCTTCATCACAGGCATGTGTGCTTGATGCTTTGATTGATCTGCCCAACATGGCCAACTGCAGGGCGCTTTCTGACATTGGAGGTCGAAGAGAGAGGAGAGCTGGCATGTCGGTGCTACAAAGTGTTCGTCATTCCTATATAGTTAACAAGAAGAGGAACTCTGCGGACGCTTTGGCTGCTCGATGGGCTATTGTGGCAGCCATAAGTAGCTCCCAAATGAAGGGTAAGGTTAGTGCCACATTTCGCATCCTTTCCATAGCACCACACGCACTTAGAGTTGGGTCTATTAGGCGACAAAGTTTAGATGCCAATGAGGTTGGTGCTTTGTGGGCGAGTAGTGGTCGTGTAGCTAGGCATGATCGCCTACTAGATGAAACCACTAGAACCTTGATAGAAAGTTTTTGGGAGGAGAATTGTCGTGCATCGCCAGTTTTCAAGAAAGCTTTGCGTAAGAGAGTGACAAGAGGAGTGTTCATTGAGCACGGTGCTTGCTTTCTTGAAATGACCCAAACTGAGTTGTATTCTCAGTTTGTGGCTTCGTATCCAGAGCTTAAAATTGGGCAAAGGTCATTTGAGGGGTGTAAGCCTTGGTTTGTGAGGTACTCACGTCAGCGTGACACATGTTGTTGTCGCTACCATGTTGAGTTCAAACTTTTTTATGATGTGTTCCGTTCTCTTAGTGGGCATAGAGAGTTGCCTCGTAGTCCACGTGATTTCATCCACTCTATTTTGTGTGCACGCACGGAGGATGCCCAGTTCCATAGGATGCCTTGTGTGGAGAGCAATTGCACATCATGTGGTTCACTTGCACATCTACAGATGGTAGATCTTGATGCAAGTGACCAAGAGATAGTGGCATGGCAACGTTATGAGTATGTGACACACCAGCTCCAGAGTGGTGGACAGTCCAGGAAGTTGCAGCTCGTGGACAAACATACACCACGTTGTCACTTCACAGCCACATTTAGGGAGCAGATCTACCCCTACATACGGCACAGTCATTGTGCCAAGTGGCAGGATCGTCAGTTCCGAGCATGCCTAGCAGAGTTTCCTATTGGTGTGGTCGTCTCTGTGATTGATTTTGCAGAGAACTACACTTTCACACCTTTTCAGGAGATACAATCTGAGTATTACTTCTCAGATCAGGTAATGGTTATATTTTGTAATATTTGTTTTATGTTTGAGCTACATTACTTATTTGATTTTTTGTGTCCTAAACGTATGTATTGCTTACCTCACCAGGTTGCTATTATGGTCCACATTAGCTATCGACATGCAGAGGCTCATGTAGATGGGATAGCGAGTACCCCCGAGACCCGTGTCATTATTCGAGAGTATCATTTCTATATCAGTGATGATCGTTCACATGATGCACATTTTGTGCAACACTGTTTTCGTCTCCATGACGATTTTTTAGGAGATTGTGGGATCAGACATGTCCAGCGATGGGTTTGGTCGGATGGTTGTGGCGCACAGTTTAAGTCATCACGTCAATTCTATTGGCTCTACAGGTAGTACGTATGGCTTTCTTACATTTACAATTAAACTAAATTCACTAGAACATCTTAAAGAAAACAATAACTAAGACTATCTTTTATGGATTTATAGGTGGCATGTGCAGTCTAGTATCCCAGTGATTTGGTCATTCTTTGAGACTGGTCACGGGAAGGGAGAGCATGATGGTGCGGGCGCGTGTGTGAAACGTGCCTTGAGGCGTCATCAGCTGCGACAGGATGCTCAGCGGTTCAGAGATGCGGGCCACGTAGTCGAGTGGTGCTCCCAACATTTGTGTGGGAGTGCAGCATCATCGTACCCCAAATGTGATGCTCGGATTGTCAGGAGATTTTTTTGGCATGTGGATGGTGGCATGATTGACCGTAGAGCCTCCCATGATTGTGACACAGTACCTGGCACCTTGGGCTTACATTCCATCAGGAGCACGTGCATGGCGGCCCCCACGATTTACACACGACGGTTTGCATGCTTTTGTGGAGCATGTGCGATTGGTCACATTGTGTCTCGAGAGGATGGGCAGATGCATGGATACAGACATTCCTCTCCCTCGAGCATCCTTCATATCCAGTGGTGTCTGATGAGCACACAGGTCCTGCGTTCATGGTCAGTTATGATGACCTGATAGATTTGCTACAGGAGGGTGATGTATTTGCTGTTATTGCCAGTGAGGGAAATAGCGAGGGAGTAGACTACTATCTGATGAGTTGCACTAGGCCAAAGTGCATGCTTGACCAGGATACAGTGGATGATCATGGGTTTTCTTATGATGCCCATAGCATGATTGTGGCAGGCCGGTTCTACCAGCAGATTCGACTTCATCGGGGGAGTCTTGAGTTCCAGCAGTGGAAGTGGGAGTTAGAGGCATTTCAGTTCTCTCATCTAGTGGTTGCTACCAGGCTCACTCTTGTTCGAGTACAGAGCCAAAAACACAGTGCTCACCCTCGTTTTCGGCTTCGAGTGGATGACCATGAGAGCATTCTAGAGCAGTTGAGAGCTAGAGAGGGTGCTGCTGACTAGATCTCTATCTTGATAGTGACTAAACTCAGACTAGCTGGGTTAGCTCACTTACATTGTACTTAGATTTTTGGGCAGTGACTAACCTCAGACTAGCTGGGGTAGCTCATTCTCATTCTGATGTACTTATTTGATGTTTATATCATTATAAGTTTTCTCATTATTCAGTATCATTACATTTTAGTTGATGTTTTTGATTTTATTATATTTTTTAACACTTAAGCTATCATATTGTTTGTTGAAAATCTCCATGCCATCGTACCCAAACATGCTCTGATGGGGACCAAACTTTGCAAGCATGGGGGGGGGCCCACCCCCACATGCTTGCAAAGTTTGGTCACAATCAGAGCATGTTTGGATTGGTAATTAGCGCCCAGTGCGGGTTTTTCAAGTCTCTTGGTGCTTAAGAGGCCATGGAAAATCCGGGCCTTCCCCATACCATCGTACCCAAACATGCTCCGATGGGGACCAAACTTTGCAAGCATGGGGGGGGAACCCACCCCCACATGCTTGCAAAGTTTGGTCACAATCAGAGTATGTTTGGATTGGTAAATAGTGCCCAGTGCGGGTTTTTGAAGTCTCTTGGTGCTTAAGAGGCCATGGAAAATCCGGGCCTTCCCTATACCATCGTACCCAAACATGCTCCGATGGGGACCAAACTTTGCAAGCATGGGGGGGGGACCCACCCCCACATGCTTGCAAAGTTTGGTCACAATCAGAGCATGTTTGGATTGGTAATTAGCGCCCAGTCCGGATTTTTCAAGTCTCTTGGTGCTTAAGAGGCCATGGAAAATCCGGGCCTTCCCCATACCATCGTACCCAAACATGCTCCGATGGGGACCAAACTCTGCAAGCATGTGGGGGGGGACCCTCTCTTGGTGCTTAAGAGGCCATGGAAAATCCGGGCCTTCCCCATACCATCGTACCCGAACATGCTCCGATGGGGACCAAACTCTGCAAGCATGTGGGGGGGGGGTCTACCATCGTACCCGAACATGCTCCGATGGGGACCAAACTCTGCAAGCATGTGGGGGGGGACCGAACATGCTCCGATGGGGACCAAACTCTGCAAGCATGTGGGGGGGGACCCCCCCCCACATGCTTGCAGAGTTTGGTCCCCATCGGAGCATGTTCGGGTACGATGGTATGGGGAAGGCCCGGATTTTCCATGGCCTCTTAAGCACCAAGAGACTTGAAAAACCCGCACTGGGTGCTAATTACCAATCCAAACATACTCTGATTGTGACCAAACTTTGCAAGCATGTGGGGGTGGGTCCCCCCCATGCTTGCAAAGTTTGGTCCCCATCGGAGCATGTTTGGGTACGATGGTATGGGGAAGGCCCGGATTTTCCATGGCCTCTTAAGCACCAAGAGACTTGAAAAACCCGCACTGGGCGCTAATTACCAATCCAAACATGCTCTGATGGGGACCAAACTTTGCAAGCATGTGGGAGTGGGTCCCCCCCCCATGCTTGCAAAGTTTGGTCCCCATCGGAGCATGTTTGGGTACGATGGTATGGGGAAGGCCCAGATTTTCCATGGCCTCTTAAGCACCAAGAGACTTGAAAAACCCGCACTGGGCGCTAATTACCAATCCAAACATGCTCTGATTGTGACCAAACTTTGCAAGCATGTGGGCGTGGGTCCCCCCCCATGCTTGCAAAGTTTGGTCCTCATCGGAGCATGTTTGGGTATGATGGTATGGGGAAGGCCCGGATTTTCCATCTTAAGCACCAAGAGACTTGAAAAACCCGCACTGGGCGCTAATTACCAATCCAAACATGCTCTGATTGTGACCAAACTTTGCAAGCATGTGGGGGTGGGTCCCCCCCCATGCTTGCAAAGTTTGGTCCCCATCGGAGCATGTTTGGGTATGATGGTATGGGAAAGGCCCGGATTTTCCATGGCCGCAAGAGACTTGAAAAACCCACACTGGGCGCTAATTACCAATCCAAACATGCTCTGATTGTGACCAAACTTTGCAAGCATGTGGGGGTGGGTCCCCCCCATGCTTGCAAAGTTTGGTCCCCATCAGAGCATGTTTGGGTACGATGGTATGGGGAAGGCCCGGATTTTCCATGGCCTCTTAAGCACCAAGAGACTTCAAAAACCCGCACTGGGCGCTAATTACCAATCCAAACATGCTCCGATGGGGACCAAACTTTGCAAGCATGTGGGGGAGACTCCCCTCCCATGCTTGCAAAGTTTGGTCCCCATCGGAGCATGTTTGGGTACGATGGTATGGGGAAGGACCGGATTTTCCATGGCCTCTTAAGCACCAAGAGACTTCAAAAACCCGCACTGGGCACTATTTACCAATCCAAACATGCTCTGATTGTGACCAAACTTTGCAAGCATGTGGGGGTGGGTTCCCCCCCCATGCTTGCAAAGTTTGGTCCCCATCGGAGCATGTTTGGGTACGATGGTATGGGGAAGGCCTGGATTTTCCATGGCCTCTTAAGCACCAAGAGACTTGAAAACCCCGCACTGGGCGCTAATTACCAATCCAAACATGCTCTGATTGTGACCAAACTTTGCAAACATGTGGGGGAGAGTCCCCCTCCCATGCTTGCAAAGTTTGGTCCCCATCGGAGCATGTTTGGGTACGATGGTATGGGGAAGGCCCGGATTTTCCATGGCTTCTTGCACCAAGAGACTTGAAAAACCCGCACTGGGCGCTAATTACCAATCCAAACATGCTCTGATTGTGACCAAACTTTGCAAGCATGTGGGGGTGGGTCCCCCCCCATGCTTGCAAAGTTTGGTCCCCATTAGAGCATGTTTGGGTACGATGGTATGGGGAAGGCCCGGATTTTCCATGGCGTCTTAAGCACCAAGAGACTTCAAAAACCCGCACTGGGCACTAATTACCAATCCAAACATGCTCTGATGGGGACCAAACTTTGCAAGCGTGTGGGAGTGGGTCCCCCCCCCATGCTTGCAAAGTTTGGTTCCCATCGGAGCATGTTTGGGTACGATGGTATGGGGAATGCCCGGATTTTCCATGGCCTCTTAAGCACCAAGAGACTTGAAAAACCCGCACTGGGCGCTAATTACCAATCCAAACATGCTCTGATTGTGACCAAACTTTGCAAGCATGTGGGCGTGGGTCCCCCCCATGCTTGCAAAGTTTGGTCCTCATCGGAGCATGTTTGGGTACGATGGTATGGGGAAGGCCAGGATTTTCCATGGCCTCTTAAGCACCAAGAGACTTGAAAAACCCGCACTGGGTGCTAATTACCAATCCAAACATGCTCTGATTGTGACCAAACTTTGCAAGCATGTCGAGGTGGGTCCCCCCCCATGCTTGCAAAGTTTGGTCCCCATCGGAGCATGTTTGGGTACGATGGTATGGGGAAGGCCCGGATTTTTCATGGCCTCTTAAGCACCAAGAGACTTGAAAAACCCGCACTGGGCGCTAATTACCAATCCAAACATGCTCTGATTGTGACCAAACTTTGCAAGCATGTGGAGGTGGGTCGCCCCCCGATGCTTGCAAAGTTTGGTACCCATCGGAGCATGTTTGGGTACGATGGTATGGGGAAGGCCCGGATTTTCCATGGCCTCTTAAGCACCAAGAGACTTCAAAAACCCGCACTGGGCGCTAATTACCAATCCAAACATGCTCCGATGGGGACCAAACTTTGCAAGCATGTGGGGGTGGGCCCCCCCCCTATGCTTGCAAAGTTTGGTCCCCATCGGAGCATGTTTGGGTACGATGGTATGGGGAAGGCCCGGATTTTCGATGGCCTCTTAAGCACCAAGAGACTTGAAAAACCCGCACTGGGCGCTAATTACCAATCCAAACATGCTCTGATTATGACCAAACTTTGCAAGCATGTGGGGGTGGGTCCCCCCCCCCCATGCTTGCAAAGTTTGGTCCCCATCGGAGCATGTTTGGGTACGATGGTATGGGGAATGCCCGGATTTTCCATGGCCTCTTAAGCACCAAGAGACTTCAAAAACCCGCACTGGGCGCTAATTACCAATCCAAACATGCTCTGATTGTGACCAAACTTTGCAAGCATGTGGGGGTGGGTCCCCCCCCATGCTTGCAAAGTTTGGTCCCCATCGGAGCATGTTTGGGTACGATGGTATGGGGAAGGCCCGGATTTTCCATGGCCTCTTAAGCACCAAGAGACTTCAAAAACCCGCACTGGGCACTAATTACCAATCCAAACATGCTCTGATTGTGACCAAACTTTGCAAGCATGTGGGGGTGGGTCCCCCCCATGCTTGCAAAGTTTGGTCCCCATCGGAGCATGGTTGGGTACGATGGTATGGGGAAGGCCCGGATTTTCCATGGCCTCTTAAGCACCAAGAGACTTCAAAAACCCGCACTGGGCGCTAATTACCAATCCAAACATGCTCTGATTGTGAACAAACTTTGCAAGCATGTGGGGGTGGGTCCCCCCCATGGTTGCAAAGTTTGGTCCCCATCGGAGCATGTTTGGGTACGATGGTATGGGGAAGGCCCGGATTTTCCATGGCCTCTTAAGCACCAAGAGACTTGAAAAACCCGCACTGGGCGCTAATTACCAATCCAAACATGCTCTGATTGTGACCAAACTTTGCAAGCATGTGGGGGTGGGTCCCCCCCCATGCTTGCAAAGTTTGGTCCCCATCAGGAGCATGTTTGGGTACGATGGCATGGAGATTTTCAACAAACAATATGATAGCCAAAGTGTTAAAAAATATAATAAAATCAAGAACATCAACTAAAATGTAATGATACTCAATAATGAAAAAACTCATAATGATATAAACATCAAATAAGTACATCAGAATGAAAATGAGCTACCCCAGCTAGTCTGAGGTTAGTCACTGCCCAAAAATCTAAGTACAATGTAAGTGAGCTAACCCAGCTAGTCTGAGTTTAGTCACTATCAACGGCAACCCAATCAAAATCATCATCTCTAACTGCCGGTCGACGTGCGCGTCGAGGCTGCTGTGCACGTCGAGGAGGCTGTGCCGACTGCGGGGGTCGTCGAATGTCTGCGGGGAGGTCTGCCTCAAAGGCAGGATCGTGAGCTGGTGCCGGTGTACTCGGGAGCTCACGAGTCCCAAAAGCTACTATGGCCCTCTCTCTCTCTCTCTACGTCGTGCTAATGCAAGACGCCTCTGTCTGTAAACCCAAAATCTATAATCTGCAATGGTACGTGTCTGCCACTCTGCTCGTGTAAGCTTCTCTACTGTAAGGACACGCTGCTCATGAGAAGCAGCACTGCTGCTACCACCATCACCCGAGGTGCCACTAGGACCAGCACCACCCACGTGCTCATATGCTGTGATCTGGCTCTCATGTAGGACTCTCTGGTATGCATCAAACTCATGTGAGCTCCACTTAATCTCTGGAGGCACCTCAGGCTCCTGGGCTCTATCGTCGAAGGCGTCGAGTCCCAAGTCAATAGCTGATGTAAAATCAATAGGCCTGCCAGTCCTAGCATCTACTCGAACGAGGCCTGGGTGAAGATCATCGATGCCCAAAACTCTGTATGTCGCTAGGTCGACGCGTGCATGGCAGGAGGGGCATGCTGAGAACCGTACTAGCTCCTGGGTGATGCAAGACAAGTGGAAAAAATGTCCACATCCCAGGGCATATCCACCTGTACTATCAATGTCCTCGATACATAAAGCGCAGCACGCATCACGTAGGAAGGGTGGTGCATCTTGCAGGAGAGGTCGTCGAAAAACCTCTGTGATGACAGGCCGTGGATATAAAGGTAGGTAAGGCACTGTCACGTCCGAGGATCTGCGAAACTCTCGAACATGCAGCATCAACTGCTTTGCCTTATGCTGGGCAATCTGCTCCATAATCTGATGATGCTGTGCCTCAGCTCTAGAGCTCTCTACCTCGGTCCGAGCCTACGCAAAAAAGTAAAGCATTAAAATAATTGATTAGTCTCTCATTAGGTATTACTTAAAGAAATTTATAACTTACGACCTTAATTATAACTCTTTTACGTGCAAGAGAAACCTACTTGCTGGATGTCGGACTCTCTCAGATGCTGTGCCTCTGCAGTAGCTGCCTCTGCCTCTGTAATGCAGCTCTGAGGAGGCGGTCAATCTCCGCTCTCGCCTCTACCAACTCCTGAGTGAGTCTCTCAGTGGTAGGTGTGGGACCCTACGTGACACAATCAACCATGCTGCTCATGTAAAAATATAGAAAAGTACATATAAACATGTAGATAAATGACCAAAAAAACTTAAGACGTAATATATATGTAAATACCTCGACATCTGTCGTCGGTATAGATCGTGAGAACAGGCGCACCACGTGCTAGATGCTCTCCGTGGTACTCCGTACGTCAATGCCGACCTGGGTGCCAAGAGCTTCTACTGTCGACAATGGCACAAATGAAGGATCTGTGGTAGGTGCTACACGAAGGGCTGGTGGAGGCCACCTACCCTGGTCCTGGAGACGGCCTCGGCCAGCACCACCACCACCCGGTCGATGGCTGGTGTAATCCACCTCCTCCCCTAAGACAAACTCCGCATATAACTGCTTTGCGAAGTATATGGGAATCTGGCGGTTGTTCGGCATCCTCCCATATGCGGCAACATATCGACTATAGATATGTGCTGCCATACGAGGATGTGAACACCGCGAAATAGTAAGGGGCTTGCCCGCCCCAGGCCTCATCCCACAACTATCGAGGAAAAGATCTAGGTAGGCTAACTTGATTTATTTGTATTTATTTGAGTTTTTTTTCCTATTTTTTTAAAAATATTTTAAGAACTTACAAGTGCTAAAAAATACACTACTTTTTGTGCACATAATATCGACAACTTATAATGCTCAATTTCAAAGATCCAACGGTTAAAAATTAGACAAAGTTTGATAGAATGTGAGGTGAAAATCTAAAATTAAAAGTTAGATTTTTTAAGGTCTCATTTAGAAAATTATGGTAATATGTTAGAAGGCATGTGAAAGAAATTCAATATTTATGCAAATTACTCCAAATGCATGTGGATAAAGGTAGTTGTAATAGTCAATTTACAAAAAAAAAAGATTAATTTGAGTTTCGAAAGCCCATTTTTCACCCCAAACAGGTGAAAATCCTCATTTTGTGTCCATGTAAGTCAAAACCCGAGCCTATTTAGCTTTGGTAATCTAGGCTTAGTAATAAACCAAGCTTAGAAGCCATGCCATGTGTAAGACAAATTAGCTTTTGTATACTAGGCTTGGTGGGTACACCTCCTAGATGTCTATGCCACCTTGTGTTCATCTCAACTTGGGGAGACTCCACATAAGTATCATGCTACCTCACCTTGCCACACCTCAACTGTCCATGTCAACATGGTCAATCTAATTGAGTTGCTAAGTCATCATCCTAGTCATTAATAATATCACATCATTCCTACCACCTTTGCATGCTACTTTTCATATGTTAACATGGCATGCCACCTCACGTGATGCCATGTCATGCATGCATGTACACATGGATATGCCACAATAACCATCACACCCCCTAGTCACCATGCCACATCATCATCCATCCCACCCATAGCTTCATCATGCATACATTTACACTTTAAATTATTTTTAAATCTGTAGTTTAATTTTTAATTAGACAAGAGTAGTGTTATGCATATTCAAGCCCAAAAAAGTTTAAAAAAGGGATGGCTGTATGTGAATGCCTAAAATTATGGGTAAAAGAGTGGAGAGCATGTAGAAATATAAAATTAAGCCTAAAATTAAGGAGAAAGCAGTGGAGGCCAATTAATATGGCTCAAGCTTATCCTTAGACTCCCCACCCATCACATATTTTTTCAGTAAATAGGGGAGAAGGCCTCTTTTTCTCCATGCTTGCTTCAAGAGCCTTGGTCGAAGTGGCAAAATCATGATACCATAGCCCTATTACCATACCCAAGCTTAGAACATTGGCCTTTGTGGCATCTACCAACTACTAATAGTGTTTTTGTGCATTTGGGAGTGTAAATTCCAAGCGTTGGTTTTGAAGAGAGAAGGAGGCCTACAGTACCCTACATCAAGTCTTTACTCATCCCCAAACCAGTTTATTAAATTGTTATCAAAAGGTATTTACGTCTACTTCTAAAAATTGTTATTCATGCTAATTTTCTTGTTTTTTTAAAAAATTGCTTATGATAATTAAACCCTTAGTCTCTTCTTGTTTGAATTCTGTTTTCCTACACAATTTTTAAGAATAGATAAATAGCATTAGGCCAAGTAGTAACTTACCCTTTTATCAATTTTCCATGCATATACCATAGTATATTGCTATTTGATTTCTAGTTTCCAATTAAAAATAGAATAAATTTATACGTATGATGGAGATTAAATGATAGATTAGGATCAATTTTATAATTTTTGAATTTAAATTAGCATATTAGCTAATTGAATTCTAGAGAGAGAATATACATGCATGAATTAAACTAAGAGTTGGCCTTAGATGACCATAGGAGAACCTAGGAAAATTAAAATTACATTTACTATGTGTATGACTAGATCTTGGATTAGATTGGGTAGCTTTTTAATTAGAGAATTAGGGATTGGACATAGTTCCTAGAGAGAGAATACTACTGAACGAGTAGTTGGCAGTAAAACCATAAATAGAATCTCATAGGTTTAATCATCAAAGCCCTAAGCTTGTTTACTTTTTATGGCAACGGTTGCGTATATTTTTAGAGAGACAATGGATAAACTGCACCAACTTAGCGAGAGAATGTGTGGGAAAAGATTCTGAATTCATGTAGAAATAACTAAATAGAGGTACCAATGCTAGAAATCAAGAAAGGTATGTTTGCCTAAGTTAAAGGAATTGGTTTAAGAAGTAATTCCTAGAGAGATAAAGAGAAACAAGGGATTTCTAGAGAGAGAAAAATAAATTCTAGTGAGAGAAAGTGAGATAACCTTCTAATCAAGCAAAGTTAAGATCAAGGATAGATTAATTCCAAAAAATAAATTTATTGTTTTGGATTCTCCCAAAGAAGGTATAATTTTAGAGAGGGTTTGGATTATGGGTATGTGAGTTCATATTGGCTCCACAGGCCCAGTGGTCGGGCAGAAGGCTAGACCCATGGGATTTGACATGGCTAGGTTGAGTCTATGGATCTTATTGAAGTCACAACAGATCAAACCTCAAAAGTGAGAGGCCAAGTGGACCCAAGATTACAGGTGCTTTTTTCGAACACCAATCTATTACAGGTGGAACGAAGATTACAAGTGCTTTTTTCGAAAACCAATCTACTAGAAAATTTAGACACTTGGAAAAAAATGAGAATTAGATTTAGATTTAAAGAATTAGCATATTTTTATTAGAATTTGGTCACCTTCATAATCGAGGAGCTAGGACACCATGTTTAGCCTCGCAGAGCACCCGATGAGTCCTACTTGTGGGAATTGTGAAGAAGACACTTACTTGGTTGAATCATGCTCATTTCCAAGCATATGATCTACTTTAATTCAGTCATGCGAGAAGTTTCTAGAAGCCAAATCTTAAGATATTGATACATTGAGGCCTTGTGTGGGATGCTCTACCCTCATAGTAGTAATCTTTTGTTGCAGATCTATACAGTTATTGAAGGGCAGGGGTCTCATAGATGAACAAGAGCTTGCCACAACTCAATTTTAGACACTCCTCAGGAGCAACTTATTTTCTCAAGAGAAGACCTAAAATGAACATTATTTATTTAAATCAAATCTAAAAGAACATTATTTATTTAAATCAAATCTAAAAGAACATTACATAGATGCTTATGAGGATCCAAATCAGACATTTTTTTATTGAGTGAAGCCTTCGAGAGTTTCTATGTGAACTGCCAAACCCACCCTTGTGGCACCACACACTTAGAGATTATATGAAATTAGTTTCCATTATTGAAGCATCCATAATTACATCATTGACAAATTTGACACCATTTTAACTTTCATCTTGAAGGCCAATGTCAGGAAGCTTAACAAGTTTTTTCTTTTTCTTTTGGGTGGGTTATTGAGGGGGGTGGGGGAAGATGTAGGACTAACATGTTAGAAAGATGATATAACTAACTCTAATAAAGGAATTTTAGTAGCTACGTCTAGATCTTTTATGCCACATGCCTATATAAATCTATTAGTAGCTATGTCTAGATCTTTTATTGCACATGCCTATATGAAGTCATTAGTAGGCTACCTCTCTAGATCTTTTATCGCACATGCCAGTCATAACTTTTGAAGCTTGAGAGTTTATCATTGTCTTTGGTAAAGATGAAATGAGGCTCTATAGCCACTAGGCATTTGCACTATCTTGATTTGTTCCAATGCATTTGCATGCTCGTGTTTCGAGAAGACCCATGGAGTTAATTCATAGTTGGTTTTCCCACTTTTCTTGGAGCACTTTGGCCATAGATACGGTTTTGTTTTTTCTTCTTAAATATCTATCCTACTCGCACATATATCCTCTCTCTCCTGTGAGGTGCCTCCACTAGGAGTCTCTAAAGATCTTGAAGATGTGCATTTTGGATCCAATAAGTATACATTTTTCAACATGATACAATATTATAAGTCATGAAAAAGGGTCTTTTTGCTTTCATCCTTCATGCTTATCCCTTGGATGTGATGTATAGGATCTTGCAAAATAATCCCACCATAACTCCCAATCAGGTGGAGTCATCCTATGTGATAATGGTTGTCCCCCCTTGACCACCCCATCTATACAACATAATTTGTGTTTTTAAAGATTGACCACTCCCTCTCAATATGTTGGAATTCTTCAATTAGCAAGAATTCCTAACGTCCCATCTATGCTTCTATTATGTGCATGCCAGTCCATGTTTTGTGCAAATGATGGACAACCAAACAAGAATCTAAGGCATGGTTTTAGACAAAAATGTCAAGGATCTCTCGAGGAAGCTTGATGTTTACTAAGTCCTCATTGAATCATGGCTCATTACATTTTGGACAACATATGCTATCCTCGTATTCTCCTCTATATAATATACACAGTCATTGACACATGCATGGATTTCATTATAACTCATCCCTAAAGCTAATAACATGGTCTTTGCTTCATCTCTTGCTTTTCATAGAGGGCAGGAAGTAACATTTTTGACAAAAACCTATAAGAAGAGGTATCATGCTTATTTTACTCACAATTACTAAAGTTGAAATCAGTGTTTGAAATGTGGGACAAAATACGTACTCAAAAAGATCAGTCATCCATGCTTAGCATGTAGATTTAAGATGAGAAGACTTGTTGTAAGCCTTGATAGCTTTACATCCTTGAACACAAGTGTTTCAGAGACTTCTTCAGCAAGGTACTTATGTATTTTTGGGGTACTTTCTCTTTCTTTTTCAATGTCCTTGTCCCCCATAGAATTATAAAATCCATGGTTATGAAAATGATAATATAGCATGTCATATGTCCCATCACCACTTGGGTCATCATAAATTGACTGGTCTATATTCATAGAGTTTCCAAATTTTAGAGATTCATATAAGGTAGGATCCGTCTCTCAAATGAGGTTTCTGTAATCTCTTGGAAATTAAGAAATGTATGTTCCTCTATGAGGTCTTATATAGCATGTCATATGTCCCATCACCACTTGGGTCATCATCAATTGACTGGCCTAAATTCGTAGAGTTTCCAAATTTTAGAGATTCATATAAGGTAGGAGCCTTCTCTCAAATGAGGTTTCTATAATCTCTTGGCAATTGTGAAATGTATGTTCCTCTATGACATCTAGGTCTTTGTGTTATCGAGACTCTGAGTAAGTTGAATTCCTCTAGCTTGCGAGGTCTTCTCAAGACATTTCTTTCTAACCTCTTCGGGTCATGCCCATACTCACTTAGGAGATTACAAGTCCTTAATCATAATTTTAAGCTAGAGTTCTAGGTACAAAGTTGTTAATTTACACAGTTTATCTAAAATTTATCACATTAATGTTTATGGTCTCTAAGAGTCTTATGGCCTTAATTTGAGACTTCTTATCTCTAAATATTATTGGATAATATATTTTGTCTCAAATATTATGGCCTTAATTTGAGACTTCTTTTCTCTAAATATTATTGGATAATATATTTTGTCTCAAATAACTTACGCTAATTTCCATTCAAATTTTCTCTTATAAGACTTATTTTTCTCTATCCCCTTATATCTACCGAATTCTACCATAGTCTTGCTAGGATTTTATACGTATTTCTCCTTAAGGATTCTCTCTCTAACTTTTTCACTTATGTTACACATCTAGTTTAATTAACTCTAATCAATCGGATTTTTTTCTCTCCTAGGATTTGATTATTTTCTTCACTATTTTGAGTGTTCAGATCCACTTTTAAGTTCTTATGATTAGTTACTAAGGTCAACTTTCACCCAAGATGATAGTGTAGCCAAAGCTTTAAGGCATGTACTATGTAAGTGGCTCTAAATCATGGACAACATAATTCTTCTCATATTGCCTCAACATTCAAGACATCCTTTATATACTAAGATTCTACTAATCTGTGAATCCATTGGCATCAGTGATTACTTCAAAAGGCTTCCCAGACTCTGGTAGCTTCAAAACATGATATGTCACTATGCAACCTTTAACTTATCAAAAGGCTCTAGCATATAGTTATTCCATCGAAACGGAACATCTTTCTTAAGAAGCACAGTAAAGGGAGAAGTGATCTTGGCATATCCAGGGATGAAAATTTGTTACCACCTTGTTAAGCCTAAGAATCCCCTAACTTTGTTTACCGTCTTTAGTTTTGGCCAGCTAATGTTGAAATTTAACAATGGTGCAACAAAGAAACACAAAGTAAAATATAGGGTACATATAAAAAAGCCAACAAAAGGCAAAGGTGATAACCTTTGAGGCTTAAGTATGTAGGTAGAGCTTGGCATATTTTTTTAATATATTAGACTATTATAAATGATGCTATGCAACCATTCTAGCAACTTTTTAAGACATTATAAATGACACTATGTAAAATGTTTTATAATGCAGCATGCTACATGATGCGACACTTAGTCACCTTCAACTTAGTGGTATAAGAGAGGTTACTTGGGCCTAGTTGTATATACAAATCAATCCAACACAATTGCAAGAATTTTTGCAATTTTTATGGTTTGTAATAGTCAAACTCAATAATTATCATGAAAGACGCTTTCAGCCAACACTTTAGCCATGATCATATAAAGTAAATATATCATGGTGATACTTCAGTAGTAGTACGAGGTAGTTATAACCAATCAATAATTATAGTAACAATCATATGACTAGGTTACATGACATGGAAAAAACAAAGTAAGTATACCAACAATATTAAATGGATCCAAAACCTCTGACATACATACAGACAACCATGCGTAAAGAATATATTATAATCGATACAAGATATTATTTCTCAGCAGCAATGCTAGAGAAAAACTTTTTTTCCGAGCTGGTGAGAAAAAAGACAAGTTGGCGTACAATCGGTTTCCCTTATTCAAAATCTTATCATTAATCAGTTTTTATAACTAAAAACCTATAAATTTTATCAGTTTTTGTGAAGTCAAGAGTAATCCAATTGTTTTTTTTTTAAATTTTAACCGGTGCAAAATACACTGAAGGATGCTCGGGAGTCGGCAGATCAATGCAAAATAACACTATAACACTACAAGCCATGCCACTTTTACCCTGCATAGATTTAAAGAGTTTCAGTGAATTCTGGGGGGCAAGATTCTAGGTCATTAGGAGGGTTGGTGGTCGGCGCTTGGGGGCGACCTTGCAGCAGGAGATGGTCCCAACGGTCTTGAAGGAGGTAGATAAGCGCCATGACCGCGACTTGCACAGAAAAGGCAACATTGAGGCTCTTAACGCTCTGCTTGGTGATCAACTCCCATAGTTTCAGCCCAACGAACAGATTGAATACTCCCAGCATGACTGCTCCCGTGCCAAAAAGCCAGTGTATCCCATACCACACCCTCCTTGCCGTCGTCCCCCTGCAACATAGAATTGTCATCAAAACAGCTAATTAGTAGTTATTTTGGAGCTTCAAACCTTCATCTAATTAGTTTCACCGCGTCCTTAATCAGTGTTATTAGTGCTTGCTGCATCGACGGATAATGCTGCGAATACGCACATATTAGGTCGATAAAATGAAAGTAATAATTGCGCCCACAAAAGCAGCCATAGACTCAGCCCCAGCCGCTCGTGCGTGTGCAGGAATTTGGCGCCGAATTCGCTCAAAGAATACCATGCCCCGCCTGTCATTACTATAATTCCTGCCATCTACTGAAGAATCAACAGTTTCTCACCATAAGTGATGCAGACGAACAGATATCTATTAAAATATTAAACGCCAATAATTAGGTTAAGCTGGCTGGATCAGCGGGCACCTGCAGAGCTACATGGGTGTGAAAGAGAGCTTGAATAGTCCTGGGCGAAGCCCCGTTTCTTTTTGCCTGTTGCATGACGCGTGCTGCGATGATACCGAGCGGGAGAAGCAAGCCAAAGCTAGCGTACATGAACCACCCATGCAGCTTCACGGTTGCCTCCAAATTGGCTGCCTACAACAGTACCAGTTCAATTAGTACTGGCACGTTAGACATGCGCGCTCGAAACCTTCACAACGAGCGAGAGACACAGTAACGAAGAAGACAGAGTGAGAGAGGTACCATCTTCTTCTGCTTAGTAGAGCTTCGTATAATCGCGTGTAAAAGCGCAGCACCATATGTATTGTTGTCCCCCCTCCCCTCTGGCAAAAATAGCAGAGCCTCTTTATTTAACAGACTTAAGCATAGTTTATAGTTTATTCGCTCTACTATTCAGGAAAATTTATTCACTCTACATTTAAAAAGAGGACAACCAAAAGAAAACCATATATATTTTTTATTTTTCATGATAAAAATTCTTATGGATTCACATTTGGTAGAAACATATTAAAAATATCATTTATTGATAGTTCATGTGATTACAATACCAAATTTTCTTTTTTGGCATAAAGGAATATATTCTAGCTTGTGGATGTTCTCCTCATTGTCACTATCATCCTCCTCCAATATTTCAATTGTTTGCTTACTTGTCTTATATAAATTCTCTACTATTTCATCTTCATTAAAGGCATACCTCAAATCGTCAACTTCATTCTCATTTTTTTTCCATCTATTCATGAACCAATCTAATCTTGGATGTGAAGCATCAAAATCCTGTTTATTAATAAAGATATCTTTCATTGTTGTGTTGGATGGATATACCATTGTCCTCCATAAAGCATCAACTTTTTGAAGCTCCATTCCTCTTCTTTGATATGGAGTTATCCAATTAGAAGATGGGTAATACTTTCCTGTCTTGATTATTTTATGAATGGTGGTGTAGAAATTATTGCTTTAAGGATGCTTTAAATAGAACTTCCAAAACATCAATGCTCTATCAAAAATGATGTTTGTTGGAGTAAGACAAACTTTGTTCTTCAAATCATCTGCACCATATTGCATGTAAATTTCTATTCCCATAGAAATATCTTATGCACTAATATTATGTGACAATTTTATAATGAGGCTTATCAAGATCTTTCATACAATAGCCTATCATACCATGAAATGTGTGCATGTTCTTCTGCTTTAGTGCTCTACACATTACAATGCCACCAATGGGATTATTCTTCATCCAAGATACTTTTTGATGAGTTTTTTAACTGCAATTATTGACTTCACATGATATCTAATGATCATTTAATAGTGTAAATAGACAATTGTGCCTCCTCTTTCCAATGAGCAACTACCAACACGGCATTCTTTAGTGATAAAATCATGAAGATTATTTATTAATGCTTCATCAATGGCACTATCACCTAATGATATTGTCACATTTAGCTCAAGAACTTTCAAGTTGACATTGGATTGATCAAACATTACATCTTCATTAGACAACTTCTTAGGTCTACCACGATTTTTCTTAGGTTGTATGCTTGAAACATCATTGCTTTTATTAGTTGAATTTATAAATTTTCCAGTCGTTGTTTCTCTTGCTCTTTTTTTCATTTTTGACATTTCACTACATAAAACAACAAAACATGAATAAGTTAGAATTTCACATTTTTCAAAATACAAATACAATTTAGATTTTTTGAGTATTATTTGTGATTTTAGTTAGGACAGACATATTATCAATTAATCTCATTCCAATTTCAACGATTAATTTTTTTAAAAGAAAATGTATGTTATCAAAAAACATTTCAACGATTAAATTTTTTCAAAAAGAAAATGTCTGTTAATCAAAAAACATACGTGAAGTTGGACGTCGTATATGGCAGAACCTTGTGCTAGCAAGAAGAGTTGAAACAAAGAAATAGGGGTATACAATCTAGTGGAAGCAAATTAATAATTAATCAATTTCATTAATTCTGTCCACTATGGAAGCGCATTATTAATTAATGTGATTGTAATTTAATCGTTTTCTTTTTAAATTAGAAATAAACGTTTTACTAGAAATAATTACCTTGTTCTAGCGCGTTCATCAACGAAGCGGTGGCCTCCCACGTTAATGCGATAGGGATCGACTTGTACTGTAGGGAGGCGTAGAAACCGTGGAGGCTAGCCCAAAATTCGTGGAGTTGGTAGTTGCCGTCAAAGAGGCCGTGGAGACCAGCCTAGAATTCGTAGACTTAGCACTGAGGATGTAAGATCCCTGTCCCCACCGCGCAACAATTCAGGGGTGCTAGCAGCGGAAGTAGCACTTCTTGCGCGGGGCAGGGTCCCACACTTAGGGCCTCACCCATGGAAATCCGGACAAGAGACTAATCCATCGGTTTTTCCAAAACCGAACCCGGAAAACTTCCTTTGCCCGGAAAGCACAGGCGATTCCAGCAGGATAACTTTTCCCTAACGTAGTCAAAAGCCTTAACTAACTGAGCTCATCTGACCGAACCCGTAAGTCCCATAGTCAGATCAGGGAAAAAGATTGTACTTGGATCATAGAGACCAATGCTTTTTTCCTCATTGAGAGGCACAGCCGTTGATTCCTTTCCATAGAACAATTTTTGTCCGGAATTTAATTCATCTATCAAACTAAACAGAAATTGAGTCTTGATTTACAGATCCATCAATGCAGCCTAACCCCATCCAGCCCCATGGGTTAGCCAACCGCCCAACCACTGTAGTGATGGGATCCAATTAGGAATTTGGTTAGGTTTTGTCCCGAGTACCAGGGAAAAGAGTTCCGAGGCCCCCTAGTCGGATGTTCATGCAAACATAAAACTAGTCACACCACTTACACACCCAATATGAAATTGCCTTTTTCTCAGCATCAGCTATCTTTAAAACAATCCTTTAATGAAACCATTGTGTCACTAATCACAATCCTCAAAATCTCTGGTTGAATCCTTATTTCCAATCATTCTTTCATCGGTGTACTTAGGGCATTATTGGCAACCAGAATGCTCACCACTTGTTCACACAGGGGCCTTTTCGATAGTTCCTAGCTCATAGTAACCGACAATATATTCACATAACAAAATAGAATCTCCGTGGAAGATCAGCAAGATCAACCAACAGATCCATATAAAAGAGTCATGGACTCATCCGTTGAGGACCAGCAAGGTTAATCAACCAGATCCATGCCCGATTTCAGAAAACAGCTCTTACTCCTTGATTCAATATCTTCCACGTCACACGTGTGGGTATCTTCGGCGACCCAGAGCCCGAGCACCATATGGTCAGCACCCTCTAGGATCCTTCGCAGATCACCTAGCGCTTCACTCATAGGCCGCTTCCTTGGTCCCTCATCCACCGTACCGGAAGCTCACCATTTAAATCGAACCGAGGCTGGTCAAGACCTCGGCCGACCATGCTACACGAGACGTCCTCCGTTGACTCTCCGTCTCAGCTGTTGTAACTTTATAAGTTAGGTCTCCACGACCTTAATCACAAGACGGTCAAAATGCTTCCCCAACCAGCATTCTTGACATAAAACAGTCATTTACAAACAGGTCACAGATATAGTTTCTATAATGAACTCTCCTCTTTCCACATTATCCCTCATCAGTCCACATTACTTATTCCACATTCCATTCATATGTGTACTCATTCTCATCCAATCACATCATTTTCCATCTCATCACATCAGATTCATTCACATCACATATCATTTATTCACATCCCAATTCACATATCATTTATTCACATCCCAATTCACATGTCATCACATCTCATCCATTCACTCATATCGACGTCACATCATTTACACATTCGCATTCATTATTCTATATACACATCCACATTCGTACATCCACGTCCATACATCCACTTCCTCATCCGCATTCATACATACACATCCATATCCATATCCACATCCATACATCCACATCCACATCCACATCCACATCCACATCCATACATCCATTTTCACATCCACATCCACATCCATACATCCATTTTCACATCCACATTCATACATCCACATCCACATCTACGTTCATACATCCACACATCCATTTCCACATCCACATTCATACATCCACATCCACATCCACATCCACATCCATACATCCACATCCACATCCACATCCATACATCCATTTCCACATCCACATCCATACATCCATTTTTGTATCCACATTCATACATCCACATCCCCATTCACATTCATACATCTACACCCACATTCACATTCATACATCCACATCCACATCTACGTTCATACATTCACACATCCATTTTCACATCCACATTCATACATCCACATCCACATCTACATCCATACATCCACATCCACATCCACATCCACATTCATACATCCATATCCACATCCATTTCCACATCCACATCCACATCCACATCCATTTCCACATCCACATCCACATCCACATCCACATCCACATCCACATCCACATCCATACATCCATTTTCGCATCCACATTCATACATCCACATCTCCATTCACATTTATACATCCACACCCACATTCACATTCATACATCCACATCCACATCCACACATCCATTTCCACATCCACATTCATACATCCACATCCACATCTACATCCATACATCCACATCCACATCCACATCCATTCATCCATTTACATTTATCTGATTCATATCATTTCCATCCATTCATTCATAGAATAAAAGAGAATTCTAATTTTTTGATATAAAGATTCTTTACGCATCTAATTAGATATAAAGACAACTTTAGTAGGAATAACACTTTTATAAAAATCCTTTTATGCATCTATTTATGCATAAATTTGATTTTAAGGAAAATAACACTTTCGAATTAAAAATAAACCTTTTATGCATTTTACTATGCATAAATTCCATTTTAATGAGAATAATACTTTCAAAATAAAGATAAATCTTTTATGTATCTATCTATGCATAAATTCAATTTCAATAAAAATAATACTTTTGAAATAAAAATAAATCTTTTATGCATCCTTCTATGCATAAAATCAAAATTGATAAGAATAACTCTTTTGGATTAAAAGTGAAATTCTTTATGCATCTATTTATGCATAAAATCAAAATTGATGAAAATAACTCTTTTGAATTGAAAATAAAATTCTTTATGCATCTTTCTATGCATAAAATCAAAATTGATGAAAATAACTCTTTTGAAATAAAAATGGATTTCTTTATGCATCCTTCTATGCATAAAATCAATTTTGATGAGGATAACACTTTTGGATTAAAATAAATTCTTTATGCATCTTTCCATGCATAAATCCAATTTAGTAGAAATTACACTTTTAGAATAAAAGAATTTCTCTTATGCATCTTTCCATGCATAAAAACTAAATCCAATGAAAAATAATTCTTTTAAAATAAAAACTTTCTTTTATGCATCTATTTATGCATAAATTCAATTCTGATGAAAGTCACACTTTTATAATAAAATAATTTCTTTTATGCATCTAATTTATGCATAAAATCCATTTATGATGAAAATCACTCTTTTAATATATAAAAAATCTTTTATGCATATGTTTATGCATACAAATCATTTATGATGAAAATCACTCTTTTAATATAAAAAATATCTTTTATGCATACAAATCGTTTATGATGAAAATCACTCTTTTAATATAAAAGAATTTCTTTTATGCATCCATTTATGCATAAAAATCATTTATGATGAAAAGCACACTTTTAATATAAAAATTATCTTTTATGCATATGTTTATGCATACAATTCATTTATGATGAAAATCACACTTTTAATATAAAAATTATCTTTTATGCATACAAATCATTTATGATAAAAATCACTCTTTTAATATAAAAGAATTTCTTTTATGCATCCATTTATGCATAAAAAATTATTTATGATGAAAATCACACTTTTAATATAAAAAAATATCTTTTATGCATATGTTTATGCATACAAATCATTTATGATGAAAATCACTCTTTTAATATATAAAGAAATATCTTTTATGCATACAAATCACTTATGATGAAAATCACTCCTTTATGATCAAAATAAAAATTTCAATATGCTTCCTTCTAGAATTTAATTCTAAAGAAAGTAACACTTTTTTAATAAAATATTTTTAGTATGCATTTTTCTATACCTAGGATGAAAAATAACACTTTAAGAATACATATATGATGGGAATTACTCTTTTTGAATTAAAAAAAGTAAAACTTATTTTACATAATTTTAGGAAATTTTGCCATAACCTCCTTTGTATGGCTGACCATTTTTTAATTTTTAACTCTCTAAAATTAATTAGAATTTCACCAAGAGTATTTAAATCATTCTAATGTAAATATTTTTTACTTATTTAAGAGAAACATTATGAAAAACTTGATTTTATCCATTAATCATTCATCTAGGATAAACAATGGTTGGATTTACTAAAGAAGAGAGGGGAATGCCTTTTTTCAATGAGGCATAACATCATATTTATATTATAGAAGACAAAAATCATAAAAATCATAAAATGAAATAGAAAAGAGAAGAATCTCCAACTTACGAAGGAATTTGAGAGCTTTCCTTTGGCTTGATGGTTTGAGGGTTCTACTCTTGTTTGAAACAAGAGTGGCCACCAATCTTTAGAAGAGGAAAGGTCAAAAACTAATGAATTATGAGTAAATTCACAGTTTTTGGCTCTTGGGAGAAGTAGGGTAACAGTACAAAAACACTATTAAGCTTCAACAAAGGAGAATGCTTCTATTTATAGGAAAAAGTGAGCATCTAACCAAGCAAACTGATTCTAGAAATTTCCAGATCAGTTTGGTCAATTTTTGACCATTTTAAGGTCAGTTTAGCTCACTTCTTGGATCTAGTTGAAACAGCAGAGAGGAGAGATAAAAATATCTCATTATTTGGGAGTTTAAAACTCTCCCACGCATGTGAAATAGGCGCCTCCTTAATGACCATACTGAGATTCAAAAATGCATCGTTTCATCTAAATATCTCTCTTTTTTAACTATTAACCTTGTCCTTAGTCAACTCTTCATCTTATGTGAGTATTTACTCATTTTTGGGGGATTTTCCTTTTATTCTTCTATTTATCTCCTCCCTACATTTGGATGAATCTTATTGGTCCATAGGAATCTTAATTTAAAAATTTTTGAAAATCTGGACCTCTAGGATAATGCCACTTGAACAGATTATACTGAATTTCTAATGCACCTTCTGAAAATCTTTTTGAACTTCTGTTTCAGGGAAACTTATTTTAATAAGATGAGATATTTTTCTATCCAAAAATATTTAAAAACTGAATTACCACTCTCTAGAAGATTTTCTCTCTCTAGGCCAAAACTGGTAGAAACAAGATCTTTTATATTTCTGAAGAGGGATTTGATTACAGGGGAAGATACAAGACATCCTGAGAGGCTGGGGAGGAATCTTACAAAGGAGTTGGTAGTTGCCATTGAAGAGGCCGTGGAGGCCAGCACAAAATTCGTGGAGTTTGCACTCGCCCAAAATTCGTAGAGTTGGCGCTGAGGAGTTGGCAATTGTTGCCAGGTCATGGAGGCCAGCACAAAATTCATGGAGTTGGCGCTAAGAAGTTGGCATTTGCCATTGAGGAGTTAGAAACCCGCCTGATGCTAGTGTCCAAGGCGTTGTAGCAGTTGGCGTTGAGGCATAAAAGGAATATTTTCTAGCTTGTGGATGTTCTCCTCATTGTCACTATCATCACCTTCAATATTAATAGGAATGTCTCTCTTTTACTATTTCTTTAGGAATATTTTCTAGCTTGTGGATGTTCTCCATTGTCACTATCATCACCTTCAGTATCAATAGGAATGTCTTTCTCTTTTACTATTTCTTTACCCAGTCTATGTGTTTGCTCTTCCTCCATCATTTCAATTGTGTGCTTATTTGTCTTGTATAAATTCTCTACTATTTCATCTTCATTAAAGGCATACCTCAAATTGTCAACTTCATTCTCATTTCTTTTCCATCTATTCATGAACCGATCTAATCTTGGATGTGAAGCATCAAAATTCTGTGTATTAATAAAGATATCTTTCATTGTTGTGTTGGATGGATATACCATCGTCCTCCATAAAGCATCAACTTTTTGAAGCTCCATTCCTCTTTCTTGATATGAAGTTATCCAATTAGAAGATGGGTAGTACTTTCTTGTCTTGATCATTTTATGAATGGTGGTGCAAAAATTATTGCCTAAAGGATGCTTTAAATAGAACTTCCAAAACATCAATGCTCTATCAAAAATGTTTGTTGGAGTAAGACAAACTATTCTTCAAATCATATGCACCATATTGCATGTAAATTTTTATTCCCATAGAAATATCTTATGCACTAATATTATGTGACACATTTTTATAATGAGGCTTATCAAGATCTTTCATACAATAGCCTATCATACCATGAAATGTGTGCATGTTCTTCTGCCTTAATGCTCTACACATTACAATGCCACCAATGGGATTATTCTTATCCCATCCAAGATACTTTTTGATGAGTTTATTAAATGCAATTATTGACTTCGCATGAATTCTAATGACCATTTGATAGTGTAAATGAAAAACTGTGCCTCCTCTTTCCAATGAGCAACTACCAACAAGGCATTCTTTAGTGATAAAATCATGAAGATTATTTATTAATGCTTCATCAATGGCACTACCACCTAATGATATTGTCACATTTAGCTCAAGCACTTTCAAGTTGATATTGTATTGATCAAACATTGCATCTTCATTAGACAACTTCTTAGGTCTACCACGATTTTTCTTAGGTTCTATGCTTGAAACATCATTGCTTTCATTAGTTGAATTTATAAATTTTCCAGTCGTTGTTTCTCTTGCTCTTTTTTTCATTTTTGACATTTCACTACATAAAACAACAAAAAATGAATAAGTTAGAATTTTATATTTTTTAAAATACAAATACAATTTAGATTTTTTGAGAATTATTTATGATTTTAGTTAGGACAGACATATTATTAATTAATCTCATTCCAATTTCAACGATTAATTTTTTTAAAAGAAAATGTATCTTATCAAAAAACATTTCAAGGATTAAACTTTTTCAAAAAGAAAATGTCTGTTAATCAAAAAACATACGTGAAGTTGGACATCGTATATGGCAGAACCTTGTGCTAGCAAGAAGAGTTGAAACAAAGAAATAGGGGTATACAATCTATTGGAAGCAAATTAATAATTAATCAATTTCATTAATTCTATCCATTGTGGAAGCGCATTATTAATTAATGTGATTGTAATTTAATCGTTTTCTTTTTAAATTAGAAATGAACGTTTATTAGAAATAATTACCTTGTTCTAACTCCTTCATCAACGAAGCGGTGGCCTCCCACATTAATGCGATAGGGAGCGACTTGTACTATAGGGAGGCGTAGAAACCGTGGAGGCCAGCCCAGAATTCATGGAGTTGGTAGTTGCGGTCGAAGAGGCCGTGGAGACCAGCCCAAAATTCATGGAGTTGGCACTGAGGAGTTGGTAGTTGCCATTGAAGAGGCCATGGAGGCCAGCACAAAATTCGTGGAGTTTGCACTCACCCAGACTTCTTGGAGTTGGCACTGAGGAGTTGGCAATTGTTGCCAGGTCATGAAGGCCAGCACAAAATTCATGGAGTTGGCATTTGCCGTTGAGGAGTTAGAAACCCGCCTGATGCTAGTGTCCAAGGCGTTGTAGCAGTTGGCGTTGAGGCATAAAAGAATATTTTCTAGCTTGTGGATGTTCTCCTCATTATCACTATCATCACCTTCAGTATCAATATTTTCTAGCTTGTGGATGTTCTCCTCATTGTCACTATCATCACCTTCAATATCAATAGGAATGTCTTTCCCTTTTACCATTTCTTTACCCAGTCTATGTGTTTGCTCTTCCTCCATTATTTCAATTGTGTGCTTATGTCACATGAGCAACGTGTCCTTATAGTAGAGTATCTTACACGTGTAGAGTGGGGCATATACCATAGTTGATTATAGATTTAGATTTTGGGTTTATAGATAGAGATGTCTTGTAGTAGCCTGACATCAACTAGAGAGGAAGCAGGCTATATCAGCTTATGGGACTCGTGAGCTCAAGATTCTATGATGCCCCCCCCCCCCAATCGGCACAGCCTCCTCTATTGAAAAACATGAGTATCTCAAGCAATATGGCTATGAAGTTATGGCCTATAGCATTAATGCAAAATCCTAAGCTAAGGTGGATAATGCCTAAGTCCTTCCTTTGAGGAGGCAAACCTACTTGCAAAGATTCGATGACTCCCATAGCCGACATAGCCTCCTCTACTGGAAAACATGAGAATCTCAAGCAAGATGGCCATGGAGTTTTGATGGAAAACCCTAAGCTAAGGTGGATGATGCTACATAATGAGGAGAAAATAAACTAATTAAGCTTAGACTCAATTCAGCTAGGTTACAAAATTGAGACTTGTACTCATAGAAAAACTTGAGAGCTTGCTTGATTTGATTGCTTAAAAGTGACCCCTTTTATATGAGGCGAGTACATCCTGGCTATTTCAACTCATGTGGGATAACTCTAGCTTGATTTGATTGCTTAAAAGTGACCCCTTTTATATGAGGCGAGTACATCCTGGCTATTTCAACTCATGTGGGATAACTCTAGCTTACTCATGTGGCAGCTTGCTCTTACACTCACTCCCTACCTTCCTTGTGCTCCATGGAACCATAAATTTTCTTAATACCTCCCTTTGGTGCAATATTCTTAGGCTACTGCAAGGTGGTTAGATATAAGAATTACAACTCCAATATCCCTCTGGGTGAATGATTGCTACTCTCACGTGGTAAGGCTTGCTTACAAAATGTCATCACTTCCCCTTAGTACCAACATAGCTACTTAAGGTGGAAAGGTGTGATGGGGAACAACAGAAATGAGATGAGATGGGTATCTACTCATATGGTGACCCCTTTTTACAACATGTAGACTAAGAAATAGGCTTGGGTAGTGAGGTTTGTTGATGTAGCTCTTAGAAGAATCTATCATTTTGGGAATCTCCTCTTTGCTCGTCTCGCGACAAAGACTCCATGTAGTTGGCTACTTAGTTCTTAAATCTGTATTCCTCTTCTTTGTGTCCTAGTTTCCTGTAATGGGTAGTAAGGTTTATTGATGTAGCTCTTATAAGAGTGTGTCATTGAGAATCTCTTCTTTTCTCAACAAAAATTCCATGTAGTTAGCTACTTGGTTCTTGAATTTGCATTTCTCTTCTTTGTGTCCCAACTACTTACAATGGCCCAGTCACACTTTGACTTATGCTTGAGTCTACATTCGCTTTGGTAATGTCACATCCTTGCACCATTGACTTGGTCAAATGGCAATAGTTGTCTGGGTCAAAGAGGTCAAAACAAAGAAATGTTACGTGTCAAGCTTGGTCAAAATGTTGACATGGATGTGTAGTGCTTACTTTAAGCATTTCATCAAGCTAAAGATTTTCAAAATCGGATTTTGTTTAATCAAGATTTGGTCACTTTTATGTTGAAGTTGACTTTTCAAAAAAAAGTCAAAACAAAGAATAGTACAAGGTTGACTAAGTCAAAGACAACTACATAAGTGGATAGAGCATTGAATCACCTCTCTATAGAGCCAAAGATAATTTAATTTGGAGTTTGGAAACCCTTTCAAAAGCCTTTAGAACATTTGAGATGATGTCAAAGGCCAAACCCAACAAGGGGAGCTACAAGGAAGCTCTTGAGCATGAAGCAAGCACATCAGATGGAAGACAAGATGCTCAAGGATCTATGTAAGAAGAAATTAGTGGCAATATCAATGAAGGGATGCATCAAGAGGCAAATGTTCCACGAATGCCTAATGTTCCACAAATGCCTAAGAATGGTGGGGACATGAATATGAACACGATGATGCACTTCATGCAAAGCATGCTTGATAGAATGGACCAAAATTTCCAACGCATAGTGGACAAGTCCACCAATGCCTCGATCAAGAAGAATCATTGTGGATTATCTAGCTTAGAACAAGAACTTGGCAAACGCAATAAAACTTATGGTGAACCAATGTTGCATGTATATGCACCAAACACATTTCAAGCAAGTGGACCACAAGATGGTAAGCCTTTTGTGGGTTCAACACGTGCAAATATATTACATGCTCTTCAAGCTAGTATGTATTATGATGATCAAAGTCATGGACCTATGTTTGGAAAGGGAAACTTACCTCCATATTCAATGCAACAAGGTGGATCTTATGTGTTTGGTGTGCCTATGCATCAACCTGGTGTAAATGGGACAAGTGTGTTGGGGATGCCAATGAAACAAGGCGGGGGAAATGTGTTTGGTATGCCTATGCATCAAGTTAATACATATAGATCAATTATGCCTATGTATGGTTCCTCTTTAATGCATATGTGCAATCAAAGATACCCTTCACCCTTGTCTATCAATGAGCCACATTGTCAAACACTCTTTTCTTCAAAAGGAGTGATTGGAGAAAGATAATGCACAATTATTGATGGTGAAGCTACTACAAGTGAAGCCAAGATAAGGAGGATCAATGTATGTGAATTGTCGGCGCTGACTCTTGGTTTTCCTATTGCTTTCAGTGGGGATAGAAGATCTATTATACACTCAATGTTGGTATATATTTTATGCATAAATTAGATGCATAAAAGAAATTCTTTTATATTAAAAGAGTGATTTTCATCATAAATGATTTGTATGCATAAATATATGCATAAAAGATATTTTTATATTAAAAGAGTGATTTTTATCATAAATGATTTTATGCATAAATTAGATGCATAAAAGAAATTCTTTTATATTAAAAGAGTGATTTTTATCATAAATGATTTGTATGCATAAACATATGCAAAAAAGATTTTTTTTATATTAAAAGTGTGATTTTTATCATAAATGATTTTATGCATAAATTAGATGCATAAAAGAAATTCTTTTATATTAAAAGAGTGATTTTCATCATAAATGATTTGTATGCATAAAAGATAATTTTTTTAATATTAAAAGTGTGATTTTCATCATAAATGATTTTATGCATAAATTAGATGCATAAAAGAAATTCTTTTATATTAAAAGAGTGATTTTCATCATAAATGATTTGTATGCATAAAAGATATTTTTTATATTAAAAGTGTGATTTTTATCATAAATAATTTTATGCATAAATTAGATGCATAAAAGAAATTCTTTTATATTAAAAGAGTGATTTTTATCATAAATGATTTGTATGCATAAACATATGCATAAAAGATATTTTTTTAATTAAAAGTGAGATTTTTATCATAAATGGATTTTATGCATAAATTAGATGCATAAAAGAAATTCTTTTATATTAAAAGAGTGATTTTCATCATAAATGATTTGTATGCATAAAAATATGCATAAAAGATTTTTTTATATTAAAAGTGAGATTTTCATCATAAATGAATTTTATGCATAAATTAGATGCATAAGAGAAATTCTTTTATTCTAAAAGTGTAATTCCTACTAAATTGGATTTATGCATGAAAAGATGCATAAAGAATTTATTTTAACCCAAAAGTGTTATTCTCATCAATTTTGATTTTATACATAGAAAGATGCATAAAGAAATCTATTTTTAGTTCAAAAGAGTTATTTTCATCAATTTTAATTTTATGCATGAGAAGATGCATAAAAGATTGAATTTTAATTCAAAAGTGTCATTCTCACTTAAAATGAATTTAAGCATAGGAAGATGCATAAAGATTGATTTTTATTTCGAAAGTGTTATTCTCCTTAAAATAGAATTTATGTATAAATAGATGCGTAAAGAAATCTTATATTAAAAATAAGAATTTTCTTGTATTCTATAAATAGATTTGAGGATGTGAAATGAATTAGATAGATGAAAATGAACGAAGAATGGATGGAGATGTGGATGTATGAATGTAAATGTGGAAGTGTGAATGTATGAATGTAGATGTGGATGTGGATGTATGAATGTAAATGTGGATGTACGGATGTATGAATGTAGATGTGGATGTGCGGATGTATGAATGTAGATGTGGATGTGGATGTATGAATGTAAATGTAGATGTGCGGATGTATGAATGTAGATGTGGATGTGAATGTATGAATGTGAATGTGGATATGGATGTATGAATGTGAATGTGGATGTATGGATATATGAATGTAGATGTGGATGTGGATGTGGGGAAGCATTTTGACCATCTTGTGATTAAGGTCGTGGAGACCTAACTGATAAAGTTGCAACTGCTGAGATGGAGAGTCAATGGAGGACGTCTCGCGTAGCAAGGTCGGTCAAGGTCTTGACCAGCCTCGGTTCGATTTAAATGGTGAGCTTCCGGTACGGTGGATGAGGGACCAAGGAAGCGGCCTATGAGTGAAGGGCTAGGTGACCTGCGAAGGATCCTAGAGGATGCTGACCATACGATGCTCGGGCTCTGGGTCGCCGAAGATACCCACACGTGCATCGTGGAAGATATTGGAACAAGGAGTAAGAGTTGTTTTTTGAAATCGAGTATGGATCTGGTTGATTGACCTTGCTGGTCCTCAATTGATGGGTCCATAGCTCTCTTATATGGATCTGTTGGTTGATCTTGCTGATCTTCAACGAGAATTCCATCTTGATTTTTATAAGTGATTATCTGCCGGGTACTATGAGCTAGGAACTATCGAAAAGGCCCTTGAGTGAACAGGTGGTGAGCGTTCTAGTTTAGATACTTCGATAAAGGAATGATTGGAAATTAAGATTTAATTGGATACTTGGAAGTTTATGATCAGTAACACTATGATTTCATTAAATGACAGTCTTATTTAAATACATTGAATTTGGGAAAAAGGCAATTCCATATTGGGTGTGTAAGTGGTGGGACTAGAGTTAAATTTGCTTGAAAATCCGGCTAGGGGGCCTGGGAACTCTTTTCCCTAGTACACCCGTGACAAAACCTAACCAAATTCTAAATTGGATCCCATCACTACAGTGGTTGGGCGGTTGGCTAACCCATGGGACTGGATGGGGTTAGGCTGGACTGATGGATCCGTAAAATGAGACTCAATTTCTATTGTGGTACGCTAGATGAAGTAAATCCCGGATAGTAATTGTTCTATGGAAAAAGGAATCAACGACTATGCCTCTCGATGGGAAAAAAAGCATTGATCTCTATGATCCAAGTGCAAGTTTCTTCCTTGACCTGACCAAGTGACTTTAGGTTCGGTTGGATCAGTTTGGTCAGTAATGACCCTGACTACGTTAGAGTAAAATTTTATCCTGGAGGAATCGCCTATGCTTTCCGAGCAAGGGAAGTTTTTCTAAGTTTGGTTTTGGAAGAACCGAGGAATTAGTCACCTGTCCAGATATCCGTGGGGCGAGACCCCGAGTGTAGGACCCTACCCCGCGCACAAGATGTGCTACTTCCGCTGCTCGCACCCAGAATCCGCGGTGGGGACGGGGATCTTACAGTTGGTGTCAAAGCTAATTGGCTAATGAGGATCAACCAAGAAGCCAAATATGTCAAAAACTTATCAAGAAGCACAAAAAGGTTGTAATTGTGTGATAAAATTCATACAATTTGATATTCAAACTGAAATTCGTAAATTAGTAATTGGGTCTTCAGATATGGAAGTACCGCAATTGTATAGAATCCCTGACTTGCTTGAGGCCTAGACATGATAGTATTTTCCTTATAGTTCCAAGAACCATGACTACCCGTATATACCGAGGGTATAACTGTAGCACTTTACTGGCAGTATATACGAGTAAATCTAAGACTTGGAATTATAAGCATTAATGCTATCTAGATGATGAATTCAAATGTGGTTGATATGATTTTTAAATTCTGGTTGTGAACTGATGAGTTGATTTGGATTCTGATTGAAAAATGAAGATTTCTGAATTTTGGCTGAATTGTAATTAACTAAGTAAAACCACAATGAGGATGAATGGGACGAGTCCCTGTGATGATGTTCTTAATTGGAATGACATTAATGACTTCAGCCAATCACTATGAGATTAGTGGATTGTGCTGGCAGATTGCTACTGTTAACTTTTGTCCAGTGGATCAAGTTAAGGGATGATAAATTAAAAATCTGAAAAATTGAAATCTCCATGGAGGACTGTTCAGAAGGAAAAAAATTAGGCTGATGGACCATTATTGTGTTAAAGATATGAATGAGATATTCTGGATGAATTATTAACGGATGATGCGTATGCGTTCTATATGAGTATCTTTATTCCTTGATTTTGTGGGGAGCCGACCTATTTAGAGAACCCCAGAATCAGTTGAATCAAAAATCGGATTGAATCATAAATAAAGAGACTTAACAAGAATTTTCGTATTGATAGGAACATGGATCAAGGTCGTCGTGGTAGAAATGTTAACCCCCAACTCGATGAAGAAGAGCTAGACCTGGATGTTCGTAAAACTCTTCATAGTTTTTAGCCTAGACCTTTCAAGGGTGAAGGGAAAAACTTGGGCGAGGCTGTGGAGAAGTGGATCGAATTAATGGAAGAACACTTCGATGTCACCGGGTACAATGAGAAGAGCAAAATGGCTCTTGCAAGGCTGAAGATAGTGGAGACAGCTAGAGTGGCATGGAGAAACCACTGCGAGACAAACCGTCTCGATCGAAATACCCAAACCTGGACCGATCTCAAGGCTTACCTCAGAAAGAGGTTTTGTCCCCCGGGCTTTCTTGAAACTAAGATGAATGAGTTCTTGGAACTAAAGCAGGAAAGCCGGACAATTGAAGAGTAGCATCAAGCTTTTGCCCTTCTCCTTAAATATTTTCCTCAATTGGATGAAGAGCAGCTGATGGCCAGGTTCATTCGGGAAATGAACGAGCCATTGGATACTTTAGTCAAGAATGCCAAACCTATTTCTATGGCCGAAGCAGTTCGGATGGCGAAGGATTTCACCAAAGCCTTTGATGTCAAAGTCCCACCAAAGCCAGCACCATCACCTTTCAAAAGGTTTTTATTCCCAAAAGATGATTCCAACCTTCCTCCACCTAAGAGATATCAGGGTCAAACCCAGGATATGGGAAGTTCCAGAATGGAAGAAATGTCCTTTTTCCGAAACTCAATCCCCTAGAGTTCAACTTCAGAAGGTCCAAAACCCTTGTGCGCCAAGATTAGGGTCTTAATGCCTGTGCATAAGGCTTATGGTTAAGGCTTAAGCATAAGCCTATGCTTAAGGCTTAAGGCTTATGCATAAGCCTATGTATAAAGGCTTAAGGCCTATGCAACATGCTTATGGTTAAGGCTTAAGTGCATAAGCAAATTCTTAAGGCTTAAGGCTTATGCATACGCCTATGATTAAGGCTATGCATAAGGGTATAATCCTATGCTTAAGGCTTATTATTAAGCCTTAAGCCCTTTGCATAAGCCTATACATAAGGCTTATTCATAATACTTATGCATAAGGCTTATGGTTAAGGCTTATGCATAAGCTTATGCTTAAGCCTTCAGCCCTATGCAGCATAAGTCTATTCTTAAGGCTTAAGGCTATAACTGTCAAGGATTTGGACATCATAGTATGGATTGCCCAACTCCTTTTGGATAGAGATTTTCAGGGCAGGAAAATCAGGGATCAAGATTCCAGACTCCCGCTCCCCCTTCCGTCCAGAGTAATCAGGGTTCTATCTGCCAAAATCAGGAAAATCCCAGAGGTAGACCCTCTATCCAACCTGCAGTTTCAATCCAAAGTAATGAAAGACCTCCACCTCAGAATAGGGGAAGTCAAAGAGAGTTGTTCCCAAATCGGCCGTCCACTTCCAAGACAGTAACGCTGGAAGTGATTGAAGAAGAAGAAGAAGATGAAAGAGATCATACTCCACCTGCGAGATGAGGACATCTCGCATTTTTTAAGTAGGGTAGAATGTAAGATTCCTCCCCAGCCTCTCAGGATGTCCAGTATCTTCCCCTGTAGTCAAATCCCTCTTCAAAAATATAAAAGATCTTGTTTCTACCAGTTTTGGCCTAGAGAGAGAAAATCTTCTGGAGAGTGATAATTCAATTTTTAAATATTTTTGGATGGAAAAATATCTTCTTATTAAAATAAGTTTCCCCGAAACAGAAGTTCAAAAAGATTTTCATAAGGTGCATTAGAAATCAAGTATAATCTGTTCAAGAGGCCTTATCCTGAGGGTCAAGATTTTTTCAAAATTTTAAATTAAGGTTCCTATGGGCCAATAAGATCAATCCATGTGTGGGAAGGAGATAAATCCAATTTGTAAAAGAAAAATACCCAAAAATGAGTAAATGCTTACATAAGATGAAGAGTTGACTATGTACAAGGGTTATTAGTAAAAAACTATGAGTATTACTAAAAAATGAGATATTTTGGGTATAATGATTCCATTTTGACACATGTGTAAGGAAGGGGAGTCCCTTCAAGGAGGCGCCTACTTCACATGCTTAAATGAGTTTTAAACTCAAAAATAATATGATATTTTTATCTCTCCTCTCTCTTGGATCAAATCGAATCAAAACCGAATCAAAACCGAATCAAAAAGGAACCAAAGTAGGTCCAAATCTAGTCCAAATTCAATCAAACTGAATCTGGAAAATTCTAGAAATGAGTTGGTCTTGGTTAGAGCCTCCCTCTCCTATAAATAGAACCTGAGTCCTTTGTAAAAAAAATAGGAGAATTATACTATGCTAGAATTATGCTGAAATCATGATAATTTTTACTATTCTCTAAAATTCTCTCCAAATTGAAGAAATTGGAGCTTCCCTCCTTCTTCAATCTCCATTGGTGGCTCCATCAACACACCAAACCAATTGATTAGTTGGGGGCCTCTACCGTGATCAAATAATCAAGCAATTTGTAAAGTAAAGTGTGAATTTTGATCTTTTTTCATATTTCTCAATGTTTCTCTCTTCTCAACCCCTCTCAAGCTTGAGAAGCTTAATTGGAATGGCTGTTTAATGCTATTGAAATTAATTGATGAATGGTAGTAAGGAAATACATAAATTCTCATTTATGCTTAATTTTAATGGTTTTTATGATTTTTGTCTTCTCTAAAATGATTATGATGTTATGCCTCATTGAAAAATAGCATTCTCCTCTCTTCTTTAGTAAATCCAACCATTCTTTATCCTAGATGAATGATTAATGATAGAATCAAGTTTTTCATAATGTTTTTCTCTTAAATAAGTAGAAATTATTTACATTAGAATGATTTAAATACTCTTGGTGAAATTCTAGTTGATTTTAGAGAGTTAACAATTGAGAAATGGTCAGCCATACAAAGGAGGTTATGGCAAAATTTTCTAAAATTGTGTAAAATAAGTTTTATTTTTTAATTCAAAAAGAGTAATTCCCATCGTATATGTATTCTTAAAGTGTTAATTTTCATCCTAGGTATAAGAAAATACATACTAAAAATATTTTATTAAAAAAGCGTTACTTTCTTTAGAATTAAGTTCTATACATAGAAGGAAGTATATTGAAATTGTTATTCTGATTATAAAAGTGTGATTTTCATGATAAATAATTTTATGTATAAATTAGATGCATAAAGAAAATTCTTTTATATTAAAAGAGTGATTTTCATCATAAATAATTTTATGCATAAATTAGATGCATAAAAGAAATTTTTTTATATTAAAAGAGTGATTTTTATCATAAATGATTTGTATGCATAAATATATGCATAAAAGATATTTTTTTATATTAAAAGTGTGATTTTCATCATAAATGATTTTATGCATAAATTAGATGCATAAAAGAAATTCTTTTATATTAAAAGAGTGATTTTCATCATAAATGATTTGTATGCATAAATATATGCATAAAAGATATTTTTTTATATTAAAAGTGTGATTTTCATCATAAATGATTTTATGCATAAATTAGATGCATAAAAGAAATTCTTTTATATTAAAAGAGTGATTTTCATGATTTGTATGTATAAACATATGCAAAAAAGATAATTTTTTATATTAAAAGTGTGATTTTCATCATAAATGATTTTATGCATAAATTAGATGCATAAAAGAAATTCTTTTATATTAAAAGAGTGTTACAAAAATAAAAAATTATCAAACTTGTCTGAGATATCCATCAGACTTTTGAACACCACATATTCACATTCACCTACAATCTCATCGTGTATTAGAGGCCTATTTAGACGATAGTGTAACTATTGAACTAAGTACGTACCAGTCCTACACTAGGCTCAGGACCTTTGGTTAGAACCTAGTTTAGCATTGTACAAGGACCTACACTAGGGGCCAATAATACATTATCAGATTTTGATTCAATGGGAGGATCCTCAGTCCCAAGAAGTGAGAACCCTAACCAAGCCTCACCAGTCAAGACAACTACCAATATTTTTGACCGTGTAGCTAGCTACCTCAGAGGTTCGACCTCAACTTCTACCTCTGAAATAAATCTTACTACATGCCGACCACATGATGAAGGAGTTGAGGTAAACTCTAGAGAGACGCTTGTGGTAGTGTCATTTTGCTACAAGCAGGGAGTGTTCATGTTGATATCCCTATCCATACAACTCCTATTGCACCTGCCTACAACTATGACTATCGAACCATCCCCTGCATAAGTGCTTATGCCTAATGGTAGAACATTAGAAGAATAGCAAGCAGTGGAGGCATTAATCCATGATGGTAGAGAAAAAGAAGAAGAGACTTTGCAAGTGGCATAGTAATAATGATTAGCAGCCCAAATAGCGCAGTATGCCCAAAACGAGTCCCAAGCTAGGACTGCACAAGTACTGCACGACAGCCTCGACATAAGAACTAACATTTCATCTACCTTGAGAAAAGATCTAGGCTTTCAAATCTTGGATCATTGTCTTCTTGTAGATGATTAGAAGTATGACACATCAATAGAGACTCTTGTAGATGATTAGGAGTATGACAAATCAATAGAGACTCTTGTAGATTTTGATACAGGTCAAGCTTATGGTGTTAGTTAGGAAGGGATTGTCCAATCAATATCTAGGGCCACAACAGAGGAGGAACAGTTTCAGAGTATCTGTGATTGCATATATAGGATCATTGAACATAAAAGGATCCAAAGACCTATGGCGCAAGTCGGGACATTCAAAGCAAGAATGCCCGCAATGAGCGAAATGGTAAGCCCTCTTGTGAGCCTATTGGATCCTAACTTTTGTAGTATCCCCTAGCTATACCATGGACCAACCCCACATATTCTAACCCACAAGGCCATATAGGTACTCAAGAGCATACTAGCATAAGCTTCACCTTCTTAGATCCTAGAGTTGTCCCCACCACCTAAGACACTACTAGTACACTGCCTCATCCAGTGGGGTAGGCACCACACCACCAACTATGGCACCTATGATGACTGACGCATTATTACCTTCGAGCCACATGCCCACGGTCACCACGGTAGCCACCACCACTTCACACATGGACCCCCTGCGTGCTTGGCAAATCTAGTATTGCCTTTCGTAGAGGGGTCACATCTCATTCTAGTGCACCCATGAAATATCCCTTCCCTAGAGTGAGTGTGCGGCCAACTCTTGCTCTACAAGACCGACTGCACTTACATGACTAAAGCACCTATTGGATGCCAGTAGGACATATACCTTATATAGCACATCTACCCCCACTAGGATTTAGACTAATGCATCCTTATGCAATGTCATGTGTTGTACCTCCACCTACTCCTATAATTGCTCTTGTTATGCCAGCACCAGCTCTGCCTAGACCCAGTTGCTTTTGTACATGCCCTAACAACGCGGAGAGCATAGTGCATGTTGTTGTGAGAGATGGTGGACATAGCCATGGAAAGGATGCCTAGATAGCCAAGCTAACTCATAAATTCATTGGAGATGGTGATCCTAGGAGACATTTGGAGGTATTTGATCAAGTGTGTGAGGCGTTGAGAGAATGAAATGAGATTTCCAAGACTAATGCCTTTAGTCTAACATTAGACGATAAGGCTAGGGATTGGTATAGAACTCTCAAGGTTGAGGAACGCTTCCAGAGTCAGGAGACAAAGCACTTCTATAGTTAAACCCGTGGCTAAAGGTAACACTTTAGTGGAGATGAATTTCACAGATATCATGAAAGCACTCCAAGAGGGAATGAAGGCCAATAGAGCTCCAAAAAACGTATATATATATATATGTGTGTGTATATGTATGTATGTATGTATATATATATATATATATATATATATATATATATATATATATATATATGTATGTATGTATGTATGTATGTATGTATGTATGTATGTATGTATGTATGTATGTATGTATGTATGTATGTATGTATGTATGTATGTATGTATATGTATGTGTGTGTGTGTGTGTGTGTGTGTGTGTGTGTGTGTGTGTAGAGAGAGAGAGAGAGCTTCAATGGTGCTCAATCTACCAAGGGAATTCGACCAGTGAGTTTCCAGTCTTAAGAGAATGCTATAATAGAAATGGTACTTTTTGTGGACGTTATGGTCATAAGACTTCATAGTTTTGGACGCATTTGCATACCCTTACTAATGCTTCCAGACCTCAGCAGTTGGCTTTACCAGCTCCATTACAGTCATAAACCATAAATGTTTAGGCTAGACCTTAGGAGGAATTACTTTTATCATATGTATGGTTTTTAGTCTATTTTTTACGTTTGTCTATTTTGATGACTTTTGGGATCTTGGAAGTTAGAAGTCATGGGAGTCTTTATATATGGGGAGTTCTTGGCGGCTAGATAGGAAGATGGATGTTCTTGATACTAGGCAGACTTTCTGTGTAGCTATGGTGAATTTTTGAATTGATAGTACAGTTTGTCAGTCTATCTGTCTTATTCCTGTTTCTTGTACTTTGCATATTCAGTGTCTTGAGTGTAGATACAATGTAGTAGTGATCTGAAAGGAATGTGTGTGTTTTGAAACTGAAGTTCAGTGTGTGTGAGGATTTTCTTGGTCTGACAAGAGTAGGAGTCATCTAAAATGACAGTTTCCTGTGCGACAAGTTCCTGTGCAAAAACTGTATGGCTGTGAGCAAAAGTAAACACTGGCGATTCACGGTGGTTTCAACCACAATGGTTGATTAGGATGGAGTCTACAATAGGAGCATGCAAAGCAAGTGAGCAGATTCACGCACTGTTGTTGCAGATTCAGGCACTGCTGCAGATTCAGGTACTGTTTCGAAATTAGATTCAGGAGGCAAAATCAGATTCAAGAGGCGAAATCTGATTTAGGAGGCGAAATCTGATTCAGACATAATCAACCTTTGCAGAAGATTGAAGAAGAATCAGTTTGTCTATTAATGTGAGCGTTCATGGTGTTGTGATGCAATGTCAAGGTCGAGTTTGCTTTCTTCTGTAAGGGGGATGAGTGCCAACGAGCAGCAGTTATGGTGGCAGTTACAATGGCAGTTACGATTTCTTGGAAGTCAGATGCTGAATGGTAATACATTCTGGAGAATTCACAATAGCCTTCATATTCTTATTTTGTAAGATCGGTAGTAAGGCGGCAAGGTTCATAGCAAGGAGGATCATGGCGGATTTTGGCAGTATAGCACATTTTGACAGTGCAGTTTGACAACACAGTTTGACAGTTTTTCTGATTTGCAGACTGAATCTGCTTTGCAGCCCAGAAGGTAACTTTTTATGGCAATTTTTTTTTTCAAGGAGAAATCATAATATTATCAATTTAAAATATTTCAATCAATTTTAAGCAGCCAATTAAATGAACTTTGTGGATCCCGGTACAGCATCCGTGGCTCTCCGTTTAGCAAATTTAATGGGTCTCGGATTGGTGTGGTGCATCTTTCTTGAGGGCTGAATATGATTGTTGTATTTTAATTATGTGAGTGTGTCATGGGGGGTAAGAAGAAGAAGAAAAAATGTGAGGTTTGCATGAGTAGGAAGCATGAGGTAGAGGATTGTCCATGTGCAATTGATGAGTGCTCAAATAAAGATGCATGTAGGAAATGGTGTATGGTTGATCTATGCACAAAGTTTCATAAAATTATCCATAAAGTGCATACAGCATCAGCTTGGGAGGAAATGAAGAATGCATTGGAAGGTTAGATGACTTTGAGGATGTCTTGGAGAGTGCATATGAATGGTTAGCTGATCACAAAGGAGACAGGCGAAAGTCATGTTCAAGTAGGAAAAGCATTGGGAAGTTACAAAGAGCATGTGAGAAGTTGAGGGATGCACATGAGGATGAGTTCAATGGGGAGTCAAGTGATGATGATGACATTTGGATTGGCATGGAGTTTGAAATCCATCAAGTGGGGATACCAAAGATGGAGGAGAAGGAGGTGCAAAAGGAGGTTGGCCAAGAGAGCCTAGAAGAGCCCCTAGATACCCCTAACCTACCACTAGAGTATGCTCATGGAGTGGAAGAGGAAGATTCATTGCTCAACATTAGGTTACATATGTCACTTGCATCTGAGGAATGTTGTGAGGAGAAGCAGATCATACATAGCAATGATGTTGTTCATGTCATTCAAAGCACAATTGAAGAGGCGGATTCCAAGATGAATGAAGAGAAGGATGTGATTCAATTGTTTTTAGGTTCCATTGTTGATGATGTGTGTGGAATTACAAATAAAGAATCAACTCAAGAGGAATTCCCTGAAATCACATTTGCTGAAGAGGAATTTTCGGCAAATATGTCAGTTCAAGAAGAATTTCCACCAGAAAGATCTACACAGGAGGATTTATAGCCAAAAGATATTACAGAATTGATATTTGAACCCTATAAACAGATTTTGTAATCAAACAACCAGTGGGAGCAAGCAAGTGTATTTCAGAGGAATATGGCGGAACAAGAGCAAAATCCGTTCTTGTACATCAAAGCATGGTTGTTATAGATAATTGTTCTAGTTACATTTCAGGTGCTACAGGAATACCATAGGAGTTTCTAGATGCTAATTTTGATAGTTGGCGGATTCAAGCGGATTTTTTGACTAATATAAGTGATATTGCGGATGATGAGGGAAATCAGAATTTTGACTCTGAATGTTTTGAAGGACATATTTTGATGTCACAGGTTGATATTCAGCAAGGAGATGTTTCAGTTGCAAAGAATTTGAACAAGTGGATTGATTTTGGGCTGAATCAGATAAAGGTCTTATCGATCAGATTGAGCAGGGGGATTGTCAAGAGCAAGTCATTGAAGAGTATAAAGTAGGTTTGACAAGTTTGGAGGATCAGCATATGATGTTTGACATGCAGGATGATGCAATTTCAAGCTTTAGCTCGATGGATGTGCATTCTGAAGAACGAGATGTGGGACAGGTTGTTGTCAGCCCAAACATACTTTTGTCAGAGGATGTGTGTTTTAAAGGTAGTGAGCCAATAGAAGTGGATTCTTACAGAATGGATTGTCAGATGTGGATGACAAATTCTAAAATACAAATGATGGCATATTGTCAAAATTCAGATATTCATGTGTTGCAGATTTTGGAGTTGCAAATTGGTCAAAGAGGATTGCATTATAGGATGCATAGTGATCAGTTTTTATGGTTTGTGGATCAAATCACGTCTAAACCGGTTCAGAGGATTCTAGAGGCTTATATGCGGATTATTTTCCTGATTTTTATGAAATTTTTAGATTTCAGAGCGAAGTTGGTCTGTGTGTATCAATACAGGTTTCTTTCATATTGGTGTCACATTTTCATAGCAGATGGCCAAATGAACCTACACAAATTGATTGAGACTAATTTTGATCACTGGGGAGGATTCAAACGGAATGTCAAACTCTTATGAGGGAAGTTGCAAAAGTTGTCAAGGGTCAAAGTTTTGGTCTTGAAGTATCTGAATCTCTGATGTTGATGAGAAATGTTCAATCTAACTTTCAAAATGTTTTCATTGTGAAGAAAGTTGGTGATCAAATTGACTATCTGGCAAATTAGGGTTCAGATTTATTTGACAAAGGTTGTTTTGATAGCATTCAACTTGGAGGATGTCAAGTGCAGATATTTGATGGATGTGAAGCAAGTTTTACAAATCTAACTATGTCACAACAGGTGTGGAGGATTAGATCAGATTCAAGGCAGAATTATGATGCAGAATTTTTAAGTGTTCTGGAAGTGTTATCTGATTTGACAGTCAGGTTTCTTTCATTCTGTTTGACAAGGGAGTATGGTCCAATTTTCAAAATGTGGAGGAAGCATGTTTTCAATGAACGAATAGGTAGTCAGCTCAGCAAAAAGTCAGTAGTGCAGCAGATTAGTCAGAAATCAGCAGACCATTATGTTTCAAATGGAAAGTCAACGAATATGCAAAATTTCAAACAGGAGGATGTTCTGATGACATTTATGCTGATTTTGTTTTATCTTTGCAAGATTCTTTACCTATCTAGTTTACGAATCAAGGGATTGTGGGTCCGATGTCAGCCTTTGGCTCAAGCCAGCAAGTTGTGCCAGGTGTTTAGGCTAGACCTTAGGAGGAATTACTTTTATCATATGTATGGTTTTTAGTCTATTTTTTACGTTTGTCTATTTTGATGACTTTTGGGATCTTGGAAGTTAGAAGTCGTGGGAGTCTTTATATATGGGGAGTTCTTGGCGGTTAGATAAGAAGATGGACGTTCTTGATACTAGGTAGATTTTCTGTGTAGCTATGGCGAATTTCTGAATTGATAGTACAGTTTGTCAGTCTATCTGTCTTATTCCTGTTTCCTGTACTTTGCATATTCAGTGTCTTGAGTGTAGATACAATATGGTAGTGATCTGAAAGAAATGTGTGTGTTTTGAAACTGAAGTTCTCTCTGTGTGAGAATTTTCTTGGTCTGACAAGAGTAGGAGTCATCTAAAATGACAGTTTCCTGTGCGACAAGTTCTTGTGCAAAAACTGTTTGGCTGTGAGCAAAAGTAAACAATAAAACACCTCAACCCAATGCTAAGCCAATGGCACAACAACGTATTGCAAGGGGGACTTACAATGCACAAAATGTTTCGTTACCTCCACCAGTTTTGGGACCTCAACCTCCACCCCCAAAGATCACACCATTGAATCAAATAGGTTTTGAGGAAGCTTTTGAGTGTCCAGAATATGAGGTTAACTTGGATAGTGCCTCACATGTCACTAAGGACTCCATAGAGCTTTATCTAGACTACTATATAGTCGATGCAAGAGGCAGAGTCAAACCAGTATACCAGGTAGCCATAGTAGGAAGAGGTTGAGACATCAACTCTGCTATCAAGAGAATGCCTCTTCAATGCTCTCATTGTGAGGGACCACACCATTCCTAAACCTTCATGCTTTGTGGTAATATAATTCATCTCAGCCTCACATAACTGTCAACTAAAAAAACTTATAGGGTAGTCCAGTTTGTGTTCACCTGGCTAGGCTAGGACACATCTAATTGCAAAGTTAGAAGCATCAATATACACATGGAAGTAACATCCCAGTTTGGCGCTCATAGATGGGAGCACTAGTAGAGCCAAAGCTTGCGTTAACATGTCATAGGCTTGTTGGCATCCTTCTATTCATTCAAAATTTTGAGAAGATTGTACAAGGGACGCACAATTTTGGCATAGAAGAGGATGAACCGTGTATAGTAGCCTACATGTCCCATAACCCTTTGGGCTCCCTTATAGTTTATTGGTGAGGGTAATTCCAAGATAATTTTGATTTTACTCTCATCTGTGGCAATCTATCCTAAGATGACTCCGTGTTTAATGCAAAATTGGCATTTGAATGGGTTTAGAGATAGGTGATAAAGTGTGCATCGTTCAAATACCTTTTGTAAACAGGATAAATGCACCTTCCATGATGAATGAATGAATAAATCATCTAAGAAAGCTTCAAGAAACATCCTTCCATGATGAATAAATGCACCTTCCATGATGAATGAATGCATAAATCATCTAAGAAAGCTTCAAGAAACATCCTTACAAAATCTTTAAAGGTAGTAGTCATAAGCTATTAGAATGTGGCCGGTGCATTTGCTAAGCCAAATGGCATAACTCTATAAGCATAAACTCTGTGTTCTGAACAACATCAATTTTTGCTTGATCCTTCGGAGCAATGGAAATTTGGCTATACCCTGAGCATGCATCTAGGAAGCTGTATGCTTCCTTGCTAGCTACTCGTCCAAGTCCTTGTTCTGAATACGGCAAGGGGTAATGATCTCGTCTTGTTACTACATTGGCCTTTTTGAGATCGATGCATACTCGTGATTTCTCTTTTCTTTTTAGGCACAACTACAATGGGTGACACCCATTTTGAATGTTCTATATCATAAATGAATCCACATTCAATGAGCTCGTCTATCTCTTCTTTAACAATGTTAGCATATTGTACTCCCTTCATATTGCGGTAAGTCCATGTGAAGAAATCCTTATATTCCTTGAGGAGATTAATAAGTTAAGCTTCTTGATTTGGGTGAGGTACTTTGCTATAAAGTCTGGCTTAGGGTCCTCCCCAAGTTCAAGCCAAGTCTACTTCTTTTACTTCAGGAGGACCATCATAAACTCCTTCTGTCTAACTTGTTAGTGGTAGTATCAGATCTCTAGTTAAATAGTCCATCACTACCCCACCACTGGATGTACGTGACCATGAGGTCTACTCTAAGGATTGAGTCATTTTTAGACCAACCATGGACCAATTTAACTTCATGAATAAATGGTCTTCCTAACTCATTTCATAAGAAGCAGGTTGCTTGAAAAAGTCCATCACAATGAATGCATGCCTGATCCAATGTTTCAACACCTTGATCTTAAGGTTGCATAACATTTTCATTGGTTTGGTAAAACAATACCATCAACCATTTTAACCACAATGTCTGAGAGTTCAAGCCTGGGTTTGACCATTTTTCCCAGCATTTTTTGGTGATTATACTGACTTCTGCACACTGTTATCAAGGACTCCCATTACTATGATGCCCTTGGTAGTGATTGGTAGTAATGCGTTCGATTCATCACCTTCAAAGTATTGACTCAATTTATTCAATAGAATTTTGACCATTGATTTGGCGCACTCATCCTCTACTTGGGTTCCTGGATCTTCTATGACTTCAGTTGACAAAATTCCATAGTAGGGTTAAGTCTTGTGGGTTTCTGTAAATGGTGGTAGTCTTATGTTAAGTTCTCCATTTAAAATATCTTTCAATGCTCTAAAGAGTTCGGAATCTTGACCTCTTGAATACGTTTAGGGTTCTTATACTCAAACATTCTCCTAAAAAGTTGAGAATCCATGCTTGGGACAGGTGAGTTGCTGACCTTAAGGATGACACTAGGTATATCCAAGGGTTTGTGGGTTATAGGCTTTAGGTTGTTTGGATAAATAGTGTTAGAGAAGTTTACTTGTTTTGGTCTTGGTTCTAACTCCTCCTACATTTGACCACCTCTCTAAGCTCATGAAGTTATTCCAATTCTCTTAGAGAGTCAGGGTGGTATAAACCAAGTTTCTCTTTGTTTGATTTCTTGAGGGTGTCCCTTCCTTTTTGATCTCCTTAGTTTTTGTTCGAGTGTCTCTAGTTTGCTCAGAACCAATGTGTGTGTCCACTAAATCAGAATCCTCATCAATATCATTCATGTAGACTGGTTTGTTAGGTGTTCCCAAGTTCACTCATTCCAGTTTCTCTGTTTTGCCCCCTTTTATGGATTTCTTTCTTCTATGGTCCCTCTTCTTTTTGGATCTCGCTATTGAAGTAGCTTGGTTTTCTACTTTCTTTTCCACAACATGTGTGTTTTTGAGCCATGCATCTTGTTATTGCATTCACAGATGGGCTAGGATTTCTCAAAATTAATCTCTGAGTTTGACCACCCACTCCAATCATGTTGAGAGGTGTGATGGTAGGACCGTTCAGTTGATTTACAACCACCACTTTCATTGGGAAATCTTTGATCCAACGATCTATGCCACTATGATTATAGGTTACAGGTGGCATGCTAGAAGATGCAACTTGGGTGATTGGTTGGTTTCTAATGGGACACTCAGAGACTTGGTATGCCATGAAGAAGTTCCAACGTTAATCATCAAGCCTTGCTATACAAGGCCTTGTCAACAAACTATACTCCTCCATAGGAAAGAATCACTAGTGATTCTTCTCAAATTTGATTTCACATTGGTGATACGGCCTGGCAAGAAACATGTCATGGCTGATCGTCTATCTTGTGTACTAAATGGTGAAGCACCAATTAGAATAGATGATGATCTACCTGATGCTACACTATTTAAAGTGGAGGCTATACCAGAGTGGAGTGAGAGAATCGTTAAATTTTTAGCTAATGGTTTTACAGAGGCAAAAAGGTTAAGAAAAGATCTAGCACAGACTTTACAATTGTTATGATTCCTAGTAAGAAACATGTCACTAACAATTTATCTCATGGTGAAGCACCAACAGGAGTCAATGATGATCTACCGGATGCTACACCATTCAAGGTAGAGGCTATTCTAGAGTGGAGCAATAAAATCGTTAACTTTTAAGCTAATGGTTTTCCAAAAGGAAAGGAACCGAGGAAAGATTAAAAAGTTGGTAAAAGAGAGCAATCCTTATTAGTTAATTGTCAGAACTCTTTATAGAAGAGGTAAGGATGATATTATTAGATGCTGTTTATGGGAGGATGAATATCTCATGATCGTGGAACAAGTACACCAAAGGGTATCAGATGGACATTTTGCGACAGAGATCATTGCTACAAAATTCTCCAATCAGGGCACTAATGTCCCACACTTTTTAGGGACTGTGCACTATTTGTAAAAGGTTGTGATGTGCTAACATTGTACCAAGCCATAGAAGAAGGACATGATGCCATTGCATCCTCTTGTCAAAGTCAACTAGCCATTTGAAAAATGGGGCTTTGATTTCATTAGGCCCATCAGTACTACTCTATGTGGCACACAAACATACTTCATCATTGTTGCCCACAGATTATGTAACCAAATGGACTGAAGCAATAGCTTCACAAAAAGCGAATGCCATGGTGACTACTAATTTTCTCTATGAGAACATCATTACTCGCTTTAGATGCCCATTTGAGCTAGTGAGTGATCAAGGTAAGCATTTCATCAATGATGTTTAATGATATTATCAAAAATCCCACTAGCACATTCGCACACCACAAACTAATGCCATATTATCCACAAGTAAATGGCCATGCAAAAAGCACTATAACAAGGTTCTTATTTTGATATTGAAAAAGATTGTTGAGGCTCGACGCACTGACACTGGGAGTCTAAGCTCACAATAGCTTTATGGGTCTATTGCACATCATACAAAGTTGCAATTGGTTGCACACCCTTTAAGATGGTGTATGGACTTGATTGTTGAGGCTTGACACACTAACTGGGAGTCTAAGCTCATAACAGCTTTATAGGTCTATTGCACATCATACAAAGTTGCAATTGGTTGCACTCCCTTTAAGATGGTGTATGGACATTGAGGCAATATGCCTTGGGAGTTCATGATCCCCAGTTTAAGGGTAGCTATAACTAAAAAGCTTGAGGGTAATGACCACTTGTTTATTTTAGAACAACTCAAGGAGGAAAGACCATAGAAAATGGTGGTTTAACCAAAACCTCACAGATAAAGAGATCGAGATAGGAGATCTTGTACTTATGTATGGGGTCCGTAGTGAAAAGAAAAAGCTTAATACACTAGAAAGGGATCATTTTTAGGGTTGTCAAGTTATGCCATATTAATGTACTATACATGGTGAGACTCTTGGTACAGTTGAGAATGTGGGTTTCCTATATGGTAGTAAGCTTAAGAAATACTATGGACCTCTTACCAAAGAATCCTTACATGCTTCTGATGACAAACAAGCCACCAAGGAAAGGACCGCTCAAAAGAAGATCGAAGCCCAAGAGAAGGCAAGGGAAAGAAAGGCAAAACTTTAACAACATCGAGAAGCAAATCTTAGACTTACTACACAATCTTATGTTGGAGAGGTTCTCGACAACATGGATGATCGCATTTCACCTCTCAAAATAGCCATTGAATTGCCTAGCACCTATGGTAAAGTGTTCTATAATGTTATGCTTGACGTGCGTGTGCTATTCACAATCTTCTCTCCTTTGCTACATGGAATCAGTTGGGTAAACCTCAACTTGAAAAGTCTAACATGAGAATAGAGGGTATAAGTGCCAAAAATATCAAAGTACTTGGTTTGCTGAAAACTATCATCCATGGTGATAAAACAGGCACTTGGTTGTTTGGTAGCTTTTTGGTCATGCCCACAGGAACTTTAAAAGAACATGTCATTCTTGGATGAACCTAGATGATAGTGACTCAATGCAAAATTAACTGGGCTACAAGGAGTATCTCAGTGGATAAAAAATTTTGACCCTACACTTTCACTCCACGAACACTACCTCCACATCAAACGTGTTGGACTAGCAGAGCAGCAAGCATTTAAATGCCACAAGGAAAAAGCCTCAACATCAACATAATCTAATGCCGTTCCCTCCAAATTGACATTCACTTCACCACGACAAGGTTCTTCATCTTCAAGCTCCACATCTACATCTACCTCTATAAATAACCAACTACCATTAGGGCATCAGCAAAAGGAAAGCCACAACCTACCCTTAAGTGGGTCCCTAAATCTTGTCCACCAGTTCTCACTTGTCAACTCACTATCAAGAAACCCAGGAGGCACTGTAACAAAAATCAATCTAAACCACAAGTTATCTCGATGGATCACAACTTGTCTTCTTCAAGATCAAGGCTACTCTAAGGGTAATACATGGATTTGGGTGTTAAAAAGGAAGCAAACACCCATAACCTCATCAATGAAAGTAGCATCTATGCCAACCCTCAATCTTGTCCACTCATAATGCCTAAATTGAAAAAGGGAAGAACCAAATCAAAATCAAACCTTCCTTACAAGTCTCTCAAAAGATTTGGATTCCTAGGACTGTCAACAGGATGGAATGCAACTTAGGAAGGGGGGAGTCAGACCAAACCTTTAGCTCAATGAAACATCAAGCCAATCTCCAACTACACAAATACCTCTAAAAAGCCGACCATCTGAGGACAAGACTACTGATCAAGAAGTTCTCCTTGTCACCTTTAATCCATGACTGTTAACTACCATTAGTGGCTAGGTATACTCCTAAGCAAGAATCCCATACAGACAGAAGCTGTAAAGGATGGCTACAAAAAGCGCACACAAGTCTTCGTGAAGTCTAGGGATGAAATAAGACAAGAAGGGAGGCATTTCTATCAACTTCTATTTATGTGTCCCCTAGAATCTTTACTCCTCGTCCGATAATTCTTCTTCATGCTCATATGTGAAGGGAGCTTGTTGAAAAATGTTAACACCATAAAATGTGGAGTTCTACCTCTACACATACTTGTAAAAAATATACACACAAACTAACTAACCCACATACTTGTAAAAAACTAACCCACATAGCAAATATTATTTTAAAAAAAGAGATGAGAAAGGAACATAAAAACTAACAAATACAAAGAATATTTAACCTCTGGAGAATCAAAAATTTTTAGGATGTTTGAATGTTGCCTTTTTAGGTCTTAAGAAATGGGATTTACTTGGTGTGACACCAGTGTACCTATTTTGGATGCCGATAGTACAGAATGCTACATTTAAGGGGAGTTAAGTATTACTTAATTCCAAATCTAATCATGATATTTTTATGTATCCTTGGGTGACGGTTGTTGATGAGAGTGCATTTGTTGACCTATTTGTTTACAATTCAACCCCCTTGAACCATGCTGTGATTATGAGCACCGCATGCTCGTAGTTGCATCCTACCTTTTTTGGTAGTAGAGAACCTACTTTAAAAGGTATGGGACCAAACTTCTTCAATTGCTTATAGGAGTGATCCCATAGTGGCATGATAATCAGAGTGTTCTCTATTCAGTTTGGTGGACCCCATCAAGTGAGGAATGTCCAAGATCAATGGAGGATGGCATGTTATGATGCCTTAGGCCCATCAATCTATGATATCAAGGCTCTAGTGGTTTTGTCCAGTAGGTGATCATGCCTAACTACACAACCCCACTACTCACCCATAAAGCACGAGCATTATTGGCATCTAAACTTTGCCATCTACTAGAGCCAACTCTAAGTGCGTGTGGTGCTAGGGAAAGGATGCAAGATGTGACACTCAACTTACCCTTCACTCAAGAACTACTTATGGCCACCACAATATCTTGTCAACTTGCTAAAGCATCCACACAATTCCTCTTCTTATTAATAGCTGCATGGAGAAACACAAACACTTTGTAGCACCATTATGCCAGCTCTCCTCTCTCTTTGATCTCCAATGTTAGAAAGTTCCCTACACTCACCATATTGGGATGATCAATCAAAGCATCAAGCATGCACATTTATAATATATTTTGTGAGGTCTTTTAAATAGGATTGGAAGATTATATGGTCATGGCAATATGCCCCGACTTTAATAGTTCTTTCCTATCCACACAGTGGGTGCCCAGAGGAGGGGATCGGTTCTTATGGAAGACAAGGGGGAGGTTCTTGAGGAGGAGGAAGTGCTGGTTCATGTGGATTATCTAAACTAAGGGATAGTGATGGAGAAGAGGATGGAGAGAGAAAAAGAGGAGGGGCAAGGCTTGCCAACGGTACATGTCGCTCCTTAGCATGCTCGCCACTTTCTCTTTTTCTCACAGGCTATTCTTTTACTCTTCTCCTCTTGAGCTTAGTGGATAGGGGGAAGTCTAGCTGTATCACATTTTTTACTCCTACGACCTTGAGAACCCATTCTTAAGGAAGCTAAGAGAGAAACAATTATAAGGACTCAATGATGAGATAATGATAGAGATGTATGCTTATATAAGAAAATTAGCTTATCGACTTCACATCTCATTGGGTTTCCTATCTACATAGTATATAAACATATAGATAAAAAGAAATATATTATCCACTTAAAAAATATATTATTAAAAATAAATATTTATAAATCTAAATATATTTTTTAAAATATTTTTATCTTTTCTTTGATAATAAAACTAGATTTTCTTCCATAATGTGTCTTTTCAAATTTTATTTAAAGATTTTTGTTACACATAATAATATTTCCATTATAAAACTCTCTTGACTCCTAAGCCTACTTGTTTTAACTTTTGTTCCTTTATAGAGCCCTTGCTTATTCTTTAGTCAAAGCACACTTCTCAAACTAGGCACTTTACATAGGATAAAAACATATGTGCACTTACCTAAGACTAAGGACATAACCCGCACACAAGGAATGCACCAAAATACACCAAATATGTTAACTTAGAGTAGATCAGCACAAAATTCTTCCAAAGAAGAGGCTATGGATCTCCTTGATCAATTTACCATTGTTAGTCGTAGGCTAGCCTATGCTATGGGCCAGTGCCGCAAAAGTAGCAGCTAGACAACCACATGTCAGGACTGCCAATTGTCAAAGGGCCAGTTGAATGGTAGCTAAAGTACTTTATTACAAGAATGACGCTTCCTTAACACCCATTCGGTGCAATCTTATCACCAAGGGAATCACAGTACTTACGGATATTACAAGCAAGTAGTATAAAAAGATGGATCTTGAGCTTTATAAAGGCTGGCTACCGATTGTATCATATTCCTTTTGATTGAAATAAGCAAGACCGTTCTTTTGTTCTCTCTTCTGTACATGTGTCTTCTTGTTTTGTATTTGTGTATTCATTTCCGTTTCATATGTTAAATAGTTGGTAGAGTTATCAGTTAAGTCATCGTGTTCTTGCACTGTTTATTAGGCGGTCAGTCTAGTAGTTTTCAGTGGTATGTATGATATGTCTATTTTGTGTTAGATCCATATCTACCTAATGTATGTTGTGTGCATAGCCAAAGACTCTCAGTAGGTTGCTGAGGGGATAAGCGGTAATTCCCTTGCCAACACTTTGGGGCAACCACGATGCTTTTTACTACTTCTTGTTATTGCCATTTCACTTGATGCATGATTGTCGTTGTGTTTGAATCTCTTCCCCTTGTTTTCAAACTCGTTCCTCATGTCACCACGTGAAAGGCGCTACTTGGAGCGCAACCAAGCTCGGCAATTCTTGTTCGCCAACCCTGAAGACCAACCCGCTAAAACTAAACTAGAACAACCCGCCTCCCACTCAAAAGAAGAATCACTCACCCCTACTACCCTGGCCTCACCACCATTGTTCATACCACCTCCACCACCACCACCACCACCCCCGCAGCCTCGTTCCCTCTACTATAACATGATGTAGCAACCAGCTGTCACTGTGTGAAGAATCCCAAATTCTCTAGGAAATCCTCAAATGATGCAGATGCTCACATCCTAATGTTCGAACCACTTGGCATGTCAATGTACCCATCCCGATGGACCAGCACCTCAAAAAGGCCGCCTTTGTCCCTACACTCCAAAAGAGTGCCGCTCTTTGGGTTGCTCGGTATGAGTACATCCATTTCCCGGCTTATGATGCCATTTGTGATGCATTCCTTCAACACTTCAAAGAAGACAAGGCATCCGTGCATTTGCTAGATAAGTTGTACAGAATGAACCAAAAGAGCATGATAGTGGAGGATTATGCTGCAAAGTTTTGAAAACTTCTCCGTAGACTGGATGCAGCTAATCGGCCCGTGGAGCGCCCAAGTGTGAATAAGGGCCAAATGTATATAAGGCATTTTCTCATAATGAATAGACAAAATCCCCCTTTGTGCTATTGAGCTCTTCTTTGTGTCTTGAGAGAGATTGAGAGAGAGCATTCTAGCACATGTGCCTCTTCTATGCGTATATGTTGCATGCTTGTGTTGGAGAGTGAGAGAGAGTGATTGCCTTATGCAACAATGCGAGCGACTCTATGGTGACAGCATGGAGGTGGAGCTTGGAGGTTTGGAGCTTAACAAGTGAGCTTGGAGGCCTCAAGGGACTCAAGTTTGAAGAATTGGTAAGTGCCCTATGGCATTTGTGTTCTATTAATCTTCCTTTAGGTGAATGCATTGAGTTCCCTCTTAGAGTTTTGGTAGCCCATAACATTTTTGACGTCGCTATACCGGGGAAATGCCTTTGTTTCTTTCTTCCTCTTGGAGTTTTAGCTTCCATTGCATAAGATTCATGATTGCCTTTGCATTCTGGTAGTGCATTGTGTAGGAAATAAATGGATAAGATTTGTGTGAAAATGAAAAAATCGTGAGAAATTGGTTGTGTTTGTTGTGTATTTGTGTGGTGGAGTGATCTTGGAAGAGAGCTTCACTGTTTTCTCTTGTTAATTTTGATATTTGTATCACTAGAATCATCAATATGAACGAGCAGGTTGGTGTTCTATTTTTCTCTCTTTTCAAAAATTCACAAAAATTGAAAAAATAAGAAGCCATTGATTGTGACTTGAACTTGTATTACACTCCTTAGGCATGGCACAATCATTTTGGAAACAATTGGGCAAGTATTTTGCACCCAAAATCACATTAGTCGACACGGGAAGTTCCCACGTGAAACTACAGGAAAATCGTTCACGACGTGAAATCGTTTTCTACAACTTCACATCGTGAACCACTCCCGGCATCAATGCCGCAATTCACGGGTTTACCTTGCTAAAAATGGGTAGCCTTATCCTCCTGACACCTCTAACACCATGAGGTCTGACAAAATTAAGAATCATAAATGTGCACAAAATCGTTCACAACGTGAACCATTTTAGAACCCTTCACGACGTGAACCATTTTTAGTTCACGATGTGAACCATTTTAGAACCCTTCACAGCATGAACCATTTTGAGTTCACAACGTGAACCAATTGCTTTTCATGACATGAAACCTTATCTCTTCACGGCGTGAACTTTTTCTGTAATTTCACGCCTTAATCGAATCAAACTCACGAACTTGGTATAGTCAGATTAAGACTAAGGAAGTCTTGAGAACATTGAAAATCATAACAAGGTAACATGGAATTCTGAGTCCAAAAGCAAAAATTTTAAACAGGTGAAAGTGCAAAAAATCATTCACGACGTGAACCGTTTCCAGACACTTCATGCCGTGAATTATTCTCTGCAATCTCATGGCCTCAGAAACAAGTCGACAGAATCTAGCCAAAATTTAATTGGGGCAACAAAATAGCTTATCAAATCATATATACATGCACTTGAGGTCTGGAAAGCTCATCAGAGACGACCTCACTCTTGACAATAGTGTATCAAATCACCCAAGATCTTCCTATTAAAAAAGTGTGGGTTCAAGCCACTAAGTAAGCACTCAATTGAGTGTCTTAAGGAATCTAATCACCGTTGAAACTAGTAGTGAGGTCCATGAAGCCCCGGGGTTTTTTGGTCTCCAAACTAGCAATGAAGAAGCGCAATCTACAGGCATGGGTCCATCAACCAGCGGTGGACTTGGTCCAAGGCAAGAAGTGCCTATCCAAACTTTAAATTCGAGGCTATCAAACACTGGCACCCCCCGAATGAGAAGAGACATGGAAAGTGCGGCCAGGACAGGTCAAGTATTCTTCCTGACCTTAGAGGAAGTAGAGTTAGATCTGAAAAGGATCGAGGTAGAACGACAGCTACAAGAATTGAGCTTAAGGAAACAAGAGCTTGATACTCGAAGGGCGAGACCCAAACAAAAGGAGATGGGAAGTCTAAACTTACTCCAATCACGGGGTAAAGAGCCAAAAATAGTCAGGGGAAGAAGTGAGGGAGAAATTTCAAACTTAGGACCCATTAATAAAGAGTCTAGAGTGGAGGAAGGGTTTGTAACCCTAGAAGAAGAGGATAACCTACCAAGAGCAGTGAGCGAAGTGGAAGACCACATGTACACCAAAAAGGACATCGAGCAGATGATCAATCATCCTACATTCCTACAAGATATGGAACTCTTAATTTTGCAAAGGTGTACAAAGGCGGCTAATGATGAGCCATTCCAAAATGAAGTGGCAGGACCATCCCCTAGATCGGAGATGCCTAGAAGAGCCAACATAAGAAGAGGACGAGGTCTAGGTAGGGGGAGAAATTCCTCAAAGGCCAAGGGTGGCAAAGACCAAGGGTGGATCTAACCATCGATCTTAATGCAACCACAAGGACAGATCTATTGAATATGGCTATGGAAATGGGCCAAGGAATGGTCAGGGAACTAGGCACTGCTCTAGAATCCCAACCCTCCCAAATGAAGCCACACATCATTTCCAGGCTCGTTCAAAAATTCTCTGGGGATGGGGATCCTATTCAACATGTAGAGATTTTTGAATCCACATGTGAAACCTCGGGCCAGTCGGTGATGTAACAATGATTCATGCTTTCTTACTAACCCTAGAAGGGAAAGCGCATCAATGGTTTTGGAACCCTCAAACCCTGAGGATAAGGTTAACTTCACACAACTCAAGAATGTGTTTGTGCCCAGCTTTGCCAGAAGTGGCAGATGGAGTCCTGTGGCACAACTACACAATATCAAACAAAGGGAAATGGAGTCGATATGAGAGACTATGTGTCTCAACTAAAGCACTTAAATTCAAGGTGCAAACTACGGGAAAGGCTAACTGACGATCAGGAATTGACTTGCTTCCAGAGAGGAGTTAGAGACCACAAGATGCATGATTATCTGGTATTAGCTTGATCGGCTACTCTAGATACATGTTGCAAACTGGCAATTGAATATGAAGATAATATGCTAGAATTGCCACAACTGAAAGATGTCAAAATATCTTCGACAACAATGACTTTGCGTGTTTCGAGTCACCAAGGGATTGGAACTCAGAGCAAGAAAGTCAAAAACATGACTGTGAAAGAACTCAGTAATGCAATTACTAGAGAAATTTAAGGTAAAGGAGGGAAGAGAAACATCTGGGCATGGGCATACCCATCATTACCCCCATAGAGAATTGGTGTAGTGCTCTATGTGTAGTTTGAATCACACTACAACCGAATGCCTAGAGTTAAGAGCAAGGCCACTACTCTATTGTGCACACTGTGTCAAATTAGGGAATCATGACACTTCAATGTGCAGACATAAACTCAAACATGAGGAAAGGACCGCTACAATATTTTGGTTGTGGTGGGCTGCATTGAATTGCTGAGTGTCCAAAATAAGAATGTGGTTCATACACGCCAACCCTAACAATTGATTGCTCTGCCCAATTGGGGGACAAGGGAAAGAACCGAGCAGATGTGACCACTTCCAGAACTGGCCAAAGAAGAAGAGTGAAAAAAGTGGGTAAGGGTGACACCAAGGTCACAATCTAAGATGGATCCTAAGAAGATACGATCGACACCGAATCCACCCAATCGAGAGAAGAAGGGGATCAAGCGGTCAACCAAAAAGAGCCTGACCTAGAGATGTAAGGGGAAAGACCATCAACCCCTAAAGGAGTCAGGGAATACCCAAATGCCGAAGAGGAGATAAGGAAGCTCGAAGACACCAGGGCCTTAGTAGAAGAATGTCAACGGCTTCATGAAGCCAAGCTAAGGGCTAACCGGGTCAGGGATACAATGTATCCAAGAAATGACCCAACAAGGGAAAGAGAACTAGACATACCTACTCCAATTCCAGAAGAGACAGAAGTGGGATCTCAAGAAAACACAATGTCAAGAATTTTTGAGGAAGATGCACAAGGTGAGTCCATCCATTCCTTCCCTAGGGATGGATATGAGACACACACATGGAAGGAACCCTCAATTGCCAAAGAGCCCAGAGATATAGGAAGCCTCACGGGTGTACTGTCCACTTCTGTGCAAATGCCATTAGGACAATTGCTACGCAGTTCACCAACACTATGGGCAGACATAAAGGAATGGGTAAAAGGCGGCCAGTCGACACTACAGACGATGTTCTATCACCTCTGGCAGAAAGAACCCTAAAACACACAAGGGAAGATACCAGTTAATCAATTGGGATGTTATTACGAAAGTAATGACACTAATGCTACAATCCCGATTCATCACATAATGGGTACCAAGCACTAGCTATCCTGGATGGTGGGGCGAGGGTTAGCATCATCACAAAACGGTGTTGGGAAAATTGGAAAAAACCCGATCTAAAAAGAGCAGATCTAATCATTAAAATGGCAGATGGAACATCTTCAAGACCCATTGGGCTTTTGGAGAATGTGAAACTCAAACTCTTTACATTTTGCTACCATCATACATTTGTAGTAATGGACTTTCTGCGCCAACCAGACTTATATGACATAATATTGGGGAGACCCTTCATGAGGGAATCCAAGTTGGTGCATGATTGGGCATTAGATCATGTGTATGTGCATAGGGATTTGCAAATTTTAAAAATAGATCTGAGAATGTGGAGAGCACACCCCATGAAAGGGAAACTATTTGGTAATGATTCGATTACAATGGAGCGGACCACATCAATACAAATATGCCAGCCCATGATGGAAAATTCCAAAGAGGAAGAGGAAATGGAAGTGTATGCATCACTTCCTCCTCCTGATTTCAGTGAAAACTGGATGCATGTGCTAGCTACCATAAATGTGATGCAACCCAGAGAGACCCAATATGTGGAATCCGGAACTGTTCCCACTATCTCTATCTATATGGTCAATTGGCAAACCATTGATGAAGAATTAGAAGAGGATGCCTTTATCATAAAAGGAATTAGATCACAAGGCCATACTAGCGTCCGATGCCTTAGAAGATAGCGAAAATAGAAACGATCTATTGCTCGACGAAATGTCCTATTACGAAGAAAACCTACGGATACACAGTGAGGCTGAGATACCTCAAAGCCACTAAGGTACAAGATGACTTTTCTAAGGATTAGGGTGAGGAATTGAGTAAGATATCACTTGAAGGGAAACATAAGGAGAAAGTCATCCTTCAAGAAATAGAAACACCTAAGCTTACGAAAGCTGGGCATCGAAAATGGAACAAAGCTTTGGCAGAAGCTGGAGCGAGAGGCCAGGAAAGTCATGGCTAAACCAAAAAGTGAGAATGAGGATAAACCAAACTTGCTTTAAGTACCAGACCACTTCAAAACCTACACTGTTGAGGACAGCTCTCTACTCATGTGGTGGGATGCATCTTCGAAGAATTTGGTCAATCCCCTTGTAGTATAACTGGCCGGCTATGACTTGGAATTGTTGGCTGTGGACCGCAATCCATTTCTGCTGATCTCTAGAAAGATTATTCTCCATCAGACCTGTGACAATAAATGTTAGCCCCACCTCAGGTGGTACACCCTTTATCTTCAGCCGAAGTCAACAAGTCCTTAGTAATATAAACAAGTTTATCTTCCTCCCGTGGTCTCGCAATATTAACTTCCTTGACTTCAGTAGGGCCATCATATGTGGACAGCCCATCGTCCTTAATCCTTTTTGCCAACCGTCAGTCAGACCACTTTCCATTTATCATAGAGAAGCTCATCAAGGAATTAGTGGACACTTCGCCAAAGAAGTCATTGGAAGGAAAATCCTCGAAGCAGGACTCTAGTGGCCAGTAGTACTTGGTGATGCCTATAGATGGGCCAAGCAGTGTGACGTATGCCAATGCCTTGGCCAGACAACAAATAGAGACAAGATGCCGCACAACCCAATCCTCCCCTTGGAACCATTCCAAAAATGGAGCCTCGACTTTTTTCGCCCATTTGAGCCGCCAACCCGTTTCACCGCTCACAAGTATATCCTGGTGGTGAGGCCACAGACTACAGCACCAAATGGGTAGAAGCATGTGCTCTCTAGGATAACATAGCAAAGCCAACTGCCAAATTCCTCTACAAGATGGTAATCACTCGTTTCAAATGCTCGATCGAGCTAATTAATGACCAAGCAATTTATCAATAATGTCACCAAGTAACTGGTCACCCAACATCTCATTATCCCCATAAATGCTCCACAGTGTACTATCCACAAGCCAACGGTCAAGCTGAGTCGACCAAAAAAATCCTAAGCAAATCCTCACAAAGTTGGTTAATCAAAATCGAATGAGTCGTCAGGGATGAAAATCTGTATTCAACTTTATGGGCATTCTGCACAGCCCACAAGATCTTGACCGGAATGACCTCATTCAAACTAGTATATAGCACAGAGGTAGTCGTACCAATGGAATTCCTAGTACCAAGTGTATGCATTGCCATTACAAAAAAGTCAAGCTCAGAAGAGTCCCTGCAGCATCATCTGGACCATCTCCTTGTGTTGGATAAAGCACGCTTTAAGAGTTTCTTCATCACCACAGTCTTCCAGAAAAGAAGGAAGAAGTGGGTCAACTGCCACTCTGAATTCCACATGTTCAAAGAAGAAGACAGTCCTATTATTTCAATCTCACATGGGTCCGCATCCCGTAAAACTGAAGCACCAGTGGACAGGACCACTCTGGATAGTGGAAAAATTCTATGTAGTCACCTTCTTACTCGCATGCTCAACGGTAAACGGTTCTAGAAGCTGGTTCAACGGCTACCGCCTGCAACCCTATCATGTGCTAATGCCACCAAATCCCTTCATCGAGGCAGCAACCCCACTAATCCACTACTTGGACATCCATCACCATGATAATATCGACCCTCTTGGAACAATCATGAAAGAATCCTCTCAAGTGTTAAGCAATATAATGTAGCCCCATCAAGAATTTTCAACCTATGCGCACCAATCCTGCATGGTAACTCAACATCCAATTAATCTTTGTGTATCTATATGTTTGCATGCAGCACCCCTTCTCGCTCCAAGCCACAACCCTTCGCCAACGACCTTCCAGATTCTCTCTCACCCACCACCTACTCTGCACCCAGCCATGAAGAATACCAAATGTATGCCAAAGGCCCAACTGCTAACCCTAGAAAACCTAGCCACAATAGCCAAAACCAAAGAACCACCCGTCTATACACCCACACTCCGTGAGGCACAACACACTCCAAAAATTCAACAAGCCCTCATCCCTCCTGATTTAGGGTACACAAGCCAAGGTTACCATTACCCTCAAAGGGAAGGTAGCACCTATAGTGGGTGTTAATGCCCTTGCAGGAGTTTCTATAGTGAAGATCAATCATTTGGTGATGGTAGTAAAGACCCTTACAACAAAGGGAGAGGCTGAGGATGATTAGAAAGGGCACTGCCTTCTTCATAGGACTGGAGATCGGAGGATGGGATCCAAAAGGCCCTTTTTCAGCTATGGTGATCTGTTTGCAAGGCAATCATCACTATGGTAGTCGTCGAGGTGGAATAAGTTTTCATGGCAGTGAAGCGTGGGGCATCCATGGCTTCGGTAGTGGCAGGAGAGGTTACTCTATAGGGAGAGGCCACAATCCTGAAAGCTGGAGGGCTCACAAGAATCATGGGTAGCTCCTCCACCTCCCATGTCGGTGCTGCTACCAGATGTAGCTAGGATATCACTAGAAGAGGCAGAGCCATCCTCACCTCAACCCCCAAAGAGAGCATTCCTTTGCACTCTAAAGACTCGGCAAAACCAAATCCGGAGACACCTATCGACATGGAAAAGCTGCAAATGTTGGAATTACTAAATAATTATGTCACGACTCTTTAGAAGAACTATAAACAGCTGCATAATCAGCTAATCACCATGATGATGTCCTACAAAGAGCAGCACCAAACCAACAACCATGGCAGCAACAAGACCCTCACCCACAACAAGGAACTCAAGGCAAGCACATTGGGAAGAAGCCAGTACTACTATGACACAAAGTTGGGGTTTTGACTTCGGTCACTTCTTAGAATCAAAACACACTTGTATGAAACCTCACAGCCTCCTCACCTCCCTTTCTCTCTCAGGTTAAGATAAAGATATACACATCAAAGGTGAGATCATAATTCATGGAAGAAAAGATGAAAGGCTTCGGAGAAGCAAGAATTTCTGCTAGTCTTGCAGCTCCAAACAAGAGGGCAATTCTTTGTTAGAAGAAAATCTTCCGACTCAGAATTATATGAATGGAAACATACGGGGAATGTTGGTAAGGTTCATCCGTTCAAATTGGGCAATTTAGACGTAACATATTAAAGTAAAAGAATATAGCAATGACTTACAAGAGGATAAGACACATGGGATTTGCCTTTTGATCAGAGATTAGGAGGAATTAATCATTATTAAGAAGAAATAATGGCCAAAAGTCTATAAAAACAGAGATACACAGAGTTTTAAATCCATATAGACTGTGCAAAAGAGGATTATATACATGCGTAGAGCTTGAAGAGAGCTTCATGCCTATATAAAAACTTTCAAAAACGGGCAACCGAGCAAAAAGTTATGAGCATTTACTACAAGACTATAAAACTACCAAAATTCACCTAAAAGTTAGCAACTTTGGGAGAAATTTTGATCATCAATGAACAAAAACTGCACTTCCCTCTCTTTGCATGAAACCTCAATTTTCACATAGCCTCTTGCCTCTCATCTCCTTCATGATTCAAGCTAGAGGGTAAGGGTTAACATTGCTCAGCGGACAATTGTAAAGATTTACCTATGGTCCCTAAAGTCTTTCCACATTCTCATTACCACTAAAACCATTGGTACCTCCAAAGGAGGGCAGCAATAAGGCAAGGGCTACCTTGAGAAGTCACAGGCCCACCAAGATAATAACTCCTTATCCCACTTATTATGAATCATCAAAGAGGTCCAAAATTGGACTGAGCATGAGGAGCTAATGCTAAATGAGACATTCACATGTAAAGAGAGTGTTTGAATAAGGGTTTGAAGATAAGAGAATGGCAATGACACAAAATGCTCAATTGAGGAGGCTCATTCCTTGATTTGAAAGGGAGAGGAGGGCTCCTTTTATAGGTGGAGAATCACCCTCTCTTCCATTGTTACAAATTACAACATAAAAATCTTCAACCCTTCAATGACATAAGGGTAGATGTCACCATCAATTGTCCTCTTAGGCTAAGTCTTCTATTGATTATTAAATTGAAGACTTTTTGACTTTGAAAGTGTGATGAGATAATAGCCAAGTCTAAGTGGCATGTAGGTGGAGATCCCACTTACACATGGTGGAATTCTCCTCTTCCATGTAGGCAGATTATGCACCTACACACACTCCTCCACATGCCTTCCACACTCCCCAACTTGTAGCCTTATGGTGAATACTATATTAATAATACAATTAAAATCCATGTGAGCATGAAGGCCCACTTTTATTTTCCACATCACTAGCCTATCTACCATACCAAAGTATTTATCAAGCATACTTGTGGCATTTACAATGTGTGCACCCTAAATCAAGTAAAACCATTATATTTGAAGATAGAATCCTGTTATTATCAGGGTAGCCACCAAGCTGCTGTATCACCACACCGTTATTCCATTGTGGGTGCCGTAATCTTCTTGGACAAGCTTCCACCTTATTACCATTGAGAAACCATCAACAACAAAATATGCATAAAATTGAAAATGAAATATATCAATTTTTCATGTCACATCTTTCCCCCCCCAGTAGATCCTCCATGCTTGTCTTGGGGATCTGCTGGCCATGGTGCTCGAGGGTAAAATATCTTTAGCCGGTACTCATTGGGGCCACTTGCATCCTCTAGAAGATAGGTGTTATTTTTGAACTTTTGCTTTATCGTGAAGGGGCCTTCCCAGCGTCGAAGAAGCTTCATATCTAGCCGTTTCTCCACACAACCATCATACCTCTTTTCCTCCTGGATCAAATAAAACTATCCCCCCAGTCCACATTGCCTAGAAGGGCTAAAGGCTCCATCAAAATGCATAGTGAAAGCAGTTGGTGGTGTCTCCAAATATTCATATACTTCTTCCTTTGTTCCTGTTCCTTCTTCCTCTTCCTTCCTTGTTGTAAGCAAGTCTGCAAGAGAGGCCCTAGTGGCATTTTCTGTAATAAAAGTGAAAAAGAATTCTTGAAGCTCACAAATCCACTTTGCAAACTTCCCTCCTGCTGTCTGCAGGATTGGGTTTGCGGACCAAGAATTGTAAAGAAGGTTGAGATGTGAGGGAGAAACAAGGGCGAGGTAACAAGTATGACCTGAACTTCTTTACTACAAAAATAAGAGACAAACCACCTTTCTCCATTTCACCATACCTCTCCTCAGCATCAGTGAGTTGTCAGCTTGCATAATACACTGGTTGCATACACCCTTGCTCTCCCTTTTGCAAGAGTATAACACCCACTGAATGTGATGAGACACTTGGGTTCACATAAAAGTCCTCCCCCCACACCTAGGAGGCTGCACAATTGGACTTTGACTCATGGATTCCTTGAGCAAACAAAAAGATTGAATTTGATCGGGCCCCCATTGGAAAGAAACATTCTTCTTTGTCAATAGATTCATAGGATACATCTTCTTAGAGAACATGTCAACAAAGCGTTGGTAATACTTTGTTTTACCCAAAATCCTCCTTACCTCCCTTGTGTCCACAAATCTTCCATGCATCCAACAACCTTTAGATCATCCCTTTGGCCCTTGCTTTCTTTAGCCCCACTTATGGTTTTCCAAAGCACATGAGCTATATTCTTGAATATGTGCATTGGGTCTAGTAGATGATTAATTAGAAGATCATTCTAATAAGAAAGTCTGTGGAAACTGGAGAGCCTCTTCATCCCCAAGGGGAAAAATTTCCATTATGGGTCCATGCTTTCTTCCAATCACGCGTCTTTAAACTAAGAGGTGGTCGGCTTAGATTTCTCTCTCGCAATTCGCGAATAGGGAGATATCACACATGACCCTTGTACATTGTCTTTTAGAGTGATATAGAGTAATGAGCATCCAATTGAGGTCCACATAGCCGGCATACATTGTATCCAGATATAGTGAACCCTATAAAACATTATAAATCGACAAGAAAGGCAATTAGAGAAATTACAATTTCTAAGAACGGGAAACTGTGGACCTCAAGAAGTGTGCTGAACAAAAAATACAAACACGAGAGAGAGAAACACCAGATTGCGTCCCAAATGCCCCCCCAAGTGGACCTCTAAGAACGGGAAACCGTGGACCTCGAGAAGTGTGCTAAACAAAAAATACAAACACGAGAGAGAGAGAGAGAGAGAGAGAGAGAGAGAGAGAGAGAGAAACACCAGATTGGGTCCCAAATGCCCCCCCAAGTGCGTGCCAAAAGCATCCCATTGAGTATTTATAGATTTTATTACTTCAAAATAGGTTACATAGCTATTTTAGCCCTTGCTTGCTCTACAAGATTTTCTTTTACAAAAATTGGATGATAAAATATCTAAAAAATCCTTGCTTGGTCCACAGCTTTCTTTTACAAAACTAAAATATCTAAAAAATCTCACTCCCGATAGTCCTCCCGGTTGAGAATACAACCATCCTCGGTTGTAAGCACACACAGGGGATTAAACACATTAATTATTTCCACATTGGATTCACTCACAATGTCTTTACATGCGTCCCTCCACGTGTCTTACAATTGTTCAGATACACTCACAATCAAACTCCCACATTTGGATTCACACACAATGTCTTCATACGCGTCGCACGTGTTCACACAGAGTTAATCAAACTCACACCACACGTCTCACATGTGTTACAGTTGGTTGGATTCACTTACAACCAACTTGGGTCACCCTCTAAAGAATTAATCAGATTCGTTCTTAATTCTTATACCACACTTGGTGGTCTCCTCATGCACACACACATGCTCAGCTCTCCAAGCCGAGCCTATATACACCTTTTAAACGAAGCGTAACCCTGGGCTCTGATACCACTGAGACAGGAAACTGTGGACCTCGAGAAATGTGCTGAACAAAAAATACAGACCCGAAAGAGAGAAACACCGGTTTGGTTCCTGATTGCCCCCCCAAGCATGTACCAAAATCATCCCCGCTTGAGTATTTCTAGATTTTATTACTTAAAAAATAGGTTACATGGCTATTTTAGCCCTTGCTTGCTCTATAAGCTTTTCTTTTATAAAAATTAGATAATATCTAAAAAATCATTGCTTGCTCTATAAGCTTTCTTTTACAAAAATAAAATATCTGAAAAATCTCACTCCTTGATACTTTCCTATGTGCAATAGCTCACAAGTTTAATTAATTATCTTTACCAAGGAACTTGTTTAAGTAAGTACTAAAACTTACCCGAGCATTCTCCGTAGGCTGGCCAATAATGTATAGTCCACACAAGTATCCCTTGTAGAATAGTAAATCTTTGCCCAAAGCACTTGGACATATCGTAAACTTGAATGCACTTGGACATATCATGACATATCATGAACTTGATTGCCATCCCAAAGTATTCAAAGCTTCTCTACCAATGGGGCCAAGTATACATCCATGTTCTTTACTTTGTACTTTCTTGGGACTATTAATGATAGTAAGAGATGCCTTTCCAACCATGGTGGAAGGTTATATATAATTCACAAGGCAAATAGGCCATGTGCTCCATAAACCAAATGGATTCACACCATACATAGCTAGCCCGAGACGAATGTTACAAGGCTCTTCTTTGAAAATAGGCCATTTCTTTTCAATGTGTCTCATGCGAGGGAATCAATTGGGACATGCATGACATTGTCTGTGGATATATTAGACCACGCCATGTCATTAAACTTGCTATAGATTTACACTTAAACATGTGTTTTATCATTGGTATGATAGGGAAGTGTTTGAGAACTTTTGTAGGAACCTTTTACTTGTGAACCACTTGCATGTATCTGAGCGCCCCACAACTTGGGCATTCTTGACAATGTGTGTATTCATGTCAGTAAAGGATACAATCATTGGGACATTATACACACCAAAAAATTACATCATACACTGCCATACACACCTAAATAGTACTAAGATGCTTGTATCAAGCCACCCAAACATTGATTACAAGTTCAACATAAATAGGCATGTGCGTAATTTGGATATTTTGGATATTCGAGTTAGGATAAAGTGGTATATGTGCAAGGTTACGCAATTCCTCTTCTTCATGTGTGTTGTATCTCGACGCCATACTATGTTATCGTCCTCATCACCATGGTCCTCTGGTCCATGGCCCATTAATTCTCTAAATGCGTCCAGCATCTCATCCATCATAGCCTCTTATAATGTGTCCTCTCGTTGTTGAGGTGGTTGGATGGGTTCTTGAGGGGTATTGTCCTGTATATTTTACCTTTTTCAGTGTCCTGTCCTAAAAATAGTATCTGGTAGTGTCCTGGTAGTGTCGTGTCGGGCTCAATTTCCATGTAGTCAACATGATCATCAACATTACTAGGGTCCTCATGGGAGAGAAAATATAAATTTTGTAAATGTTCCACCGGATATATACCATGCACACGTACATAGTTGTTACAAATTCTTCGTTTTAGTAACCTGATACTTTTAATGTGTGCATGGGCACATGCATCTCTCCTCAGGATTGACAGATGCCTCAATGTGGTGGAACGTCACATTGTCATTGTTTAGTAGTGCCATGTCCTCCATGTTGCCAGTTATCAGCACATCAATGTTTTGTGGCTCCACGTCACCCTTGTTTTTGAGCGCCACATTATCATTGTTTCCTGTTGCCATGTCTACCACGTCACCTAATTTTTTAGTTGTCAGTATGCCGATAGTGTCAGGTTGTTGTGATGCATCACGCTATCACATTCATTAGGATGTTTTTGTTTGGGCTAATGGAGTCTTTTATAACACAAGACCTAATTTGTCTATCACCAATTCAAATTAAAACTTACAATGTCGCGTGTGGCAAAAAAGGTTCAAACTTAAAAGTTTGAATAAAAAATGTCGGTATGGGTGCTAGTATGAGTGCCAATATAGATGTTGGTAATAATTTAAAAAAAATTATTACCGACGTGTAAAAATTACAGAATGTGCCATCATACTATTATTTCTTCATTTGCCTCTATTTGCGAAGATACAAGGTCAAAGGTAAGCCCTTCCCCCCCCCCATTTCTTTGAGGTTTACCGTGGTTTTCACCTTGTGTGTGTGTGTGTGTGTGTGTGTGTGTGTGTGTGTGTGTGTGTGTGTGTGTGTGTGTGTGTTTGCAGGCTCATATCTTATTTCCTTTTTCTCTCAACTAAAGGTAATATGGTCCATGCTTTTTGACCAGTTTTCTTTGCCATGTTTTGCTTTCTAACCACTAATTTAGCTTTGTTTCTTTTGTATGTATTTGTAGGAGAGAAGCTTCTCTACACTGGCACCTTTGCTTTGAGGTATGGACCCTATCTCTAAACTATTTGTTATTATTTTTTTATTCTTACATACAAAGTGACCTGAGATGGGGAGGTGGGTAGGAAATGCAAGAACAAATGAAGCCATAGCCAAGCCAAGCCAAGCTTTTTGTCTATACTTTGCTTTGGCATAGACTTGGCTATGCATAGTTATGGCCATGTGTAGGGCAACCACCATGGCATGCCTATGCATAGCCAAGCATTTACATGGCCATGGCTATGCATAGCCATAGCTATAGCTTTGCTTTGGTGTAGGCTTGGCTATGCATAGCCATGGCCAAGTATGGGCTTTGGCTATGTATATGCATAGCCATGGGCGGCGGTTGCAAGAGAAACTGCCATGGTATGGGCTTGGCTATGGATAGGAATGCCATGGCGGTTGCCGCCATGGCATGCCTATACATAGCCAAGAATTTACATGGCCATGGCTATACATAGCCAAGCCTATGCTTATCATAACCAAGCCTATGCTTATGCATAGCCATAGCCTATGCTTTGCTAGCGTAGGCTATGGTTATGCATAGCCATGGTCAGGTATAGGCATAGGCATGGTCAGGTATAGGCTTGGCTATGCATAGGCATACAAAGTGCTATATAGACCCTATCTCTAAAATTGTTTGTTATTATTCTTGTATACAAAGTGCCCTAAGATGGGGAGATGGGGAGATGGGTAGGAAGTGTAGGTATAAATGAAGCTATAGCCAAGCCAAGCTATCTCTAAAATTGTTTGTTATTATTCTTGTATACAAAGTGCCCTAAGATGGGGAGATGGGTAGGAAGTGTAGGTGCTATAGCCAAGCCAAGCTAAGCCAAGCCTTTTGTCTATGCTTTGCTTTGGCATAGGATTGGCTATGCATAGCCATGGCCATGTGTAGGCTTAGCATGCCATGGTGGTTTCCCTTGCAACAACTGCCATGACATGCCTATGCATAGCCAAGCATTTACATGACCATGGCTATGCATAACCAAGCCTACGCCAAAGGGCCATCGCTTGGCTATGCATAGGCTTTGTTATGCATATGTGTATGCTAAGCTTAACTTCTAGTTTATGTGTGTAGTGAGATGGCCAACACTCTGGAGGGTTATAGCCCCTTATACACGCCTAGATATACCCCTACCGAGGGTTCTTCGAAGTTTTCATTCATGCCTAGACAACAAGCTATGAGCCATGAAGAATTCTACCAATTCATATCATAGGCATCTCTTGCGCAAAGAAGAGGTACTTTGGTGGGGCTATGTCCTTAGATGTAGCAATGGTGGTGGGACTAGCTGTGGGTGGGGGTGGTGGCATGGATGGATTGAGCCCACAACGTCTGCACCCACCCATCTCCTCCACATCTAGTACACCATGTTCTCCTTAGAGTCCTTACAGTCCTTGCACACCAACAAGCAAGAAAGTTTATCATGTGTGCAATGGCACCGTGGTTATGGACGATGTAGGGAAGGAGATGAAAGGGTGTATTCGACAACTCATCAAAATTTAATTTGCCCATGAAGTGATGAAGAATTGGGATACCTTCGATCAAGATAAAAAGAACATCATCTCACAGATTAAGAGCAAGTACACTCTTGCAAGAGGTAGTCCCTAATCATTGGATTAACAAGGTCATAAACCATGGCATCATGGAGATCTGAGGCAAGGGATGCCTCAAAGAAGGAGGGGAAGCCAAAACGGACTTAGCTAGATGATGAAGAGTGGCGGATGATCCAAGAGAGTAGAGGGACACACCTGACAAATACAGCCAGCACAGGCACCTGCACGGTCACAAATGAAGAGTGTGGGCCTGTCGTATCTTGGAGTGGTAGCTACAAGACCTTCCATGAGTGCTTTGTAAGTTTTTTACTACTCTCTTATATTTTACTATCTATGATGTGTATTAGTTATATACATTTAATGCAGACTTGTTCATGTAGGACAGTGTGGTAGGCCATGCCCCATTTTCGGGCGAGGAGAAGTATGGTTTAAAAGTATGGCACGCAAGCAATCCTCGAGCAATTGGAGTTGGAGAGCAACAACAAGTGCAGATTAGGCTTGCCGGTTAGACTGCACCTGTACGTGGGGTTGGATGACTACTTTGACTACTTGTAGGCTTGCCATTTTGGCATATGGGCTTGCCTTTTTGGCATATATATGGTGTTGTAACCCTCGATGTAAATTTGTAACTATCAATGCTATACATAATATAAAACTTTTAATTTTTTGTCAAATTTGAGTACAGTTGGCTGAGTGCTCTAACCAATTTGGCATAATGGTGCAACCAGCTACAATTTGCAGTTGTCTGCACCATTCTGCCAAAAATAAATTTTGCACAGAGTGCCGGTACTAGTATGTTACCAATGATCATATCAATGCATTTACTGACACTGCGTTTATATACTGACACAAATATCAACATGCATACCAGTGTGCTCGGGGCATGAATGGGCACTGGTAACCCATCATTTCCTTGTAGTGTTAAAGCATAGCATAGAACATGATATAGAATAAACATCACCATCAACACTATTTACAATGCCATGAATGGGGGGGCCGATAACCCATCATTTCCTGAAGTGTTAAAGCATAGCATAGAACATGAGATAGAATAAACATCACGATCAACACACTATTGGGTGCAATCTCCCCCCTCATGTGTGTAGCTCGCCCTTTCACGACATCAGTATTTTGAGAATTGTATTCAAAATATAGCCCAAGGAGATAATAATAGTTGTGCATACAAAATGGGTCTTGCTTTTCCACTTTTACAAAAATAATTCAGGTGCTAAAGCTTGTTTACACACCAAGTGTAAAATAACCAAAACTCTTCTAACACATGTGCTAGTAATATATCAATGCCATGCCCAAGCACACATAAATAATATGTATAATGTAAAATAACTCATATGAAATAATGATAATCGGAGATGATATAGACAAGATCCTCCATGTGCGACACACGCACTGCTCATCACCTATCTCACAAACATAAACATATTAGTTGTTCTAATTAATTGCTATCACAACAATTAATCCTGGTAGACTGAAAGCAATGAGTGAGGAAATGGGAGTGGTGGGCCCATATTTATAGGTTTTAGAAGGATATCCGTGGTGGTAGAAGTTGGCACGGGCATGGCATTTTCAAGGTACGGGTGTACGCTTTGAATGGTACTTGAATGGTACGGGCATACAAGTTAAATGGTACGAGCATGTCATTGGTGGTAGAGGTTGGAACAGCCATGGCATTTGAAGTTGAGGTTAGAATGGCCATGGTGGCAAAGTTGGAGGAGAATGGCACGACCGTGGCATTTGAAGTTGAGGTTGGTACGGTCGTGGCATTGGAAGTTGAGGTTGGTACCACCGTGGGCAATGGTGAGGTGCACAATGGTACCGCCCACAGCAAAGCTGGTGGAGAATGGTACAACCGTGGCAAAGTTGGTGGAGAATGGTACAGCCTGGCAAATAGAGATTTTTTTTTGGGCACCCTGCAAATAGGTTTTGTACCCCTGGGCTATGTAGCCAGCACCCCGTTACAGGTTTTATACTGACTCCGTGCCCAGTTCGCCAAATGGAGGAGACGGTTCCAATTGGGTGACGGCAAGGTTGGTATCTCCTTGGGGAGTTCAGAGGCTTGTAAACGAGGGAGTAGCTGAGAATGGAGAGATTAAGGGTTGAGTAAGAGTACTCTGAGGTAGCTTAATAATAATGACAGGTGGGGGAGTAGCCGAAGTCGAGGGTATATCATTGTTATGGACCGTGGGCTTCTGTTGGGGGGGCAAGGGGTCATCATGACTTTTTTTTTTCCCTTTCTCCTATGTAGCATTAGTGGCGGAGGCCACTTTGGGCTTCCATTGGAGGGTTGGTAACGGGAGAATGACAAGACTAGGGAGTGTGTACCTTGGTGATTTGGGGACCTAAATTTGGCGATTACCCTCATAGTTATGTTGAGCCTGAAGTAGAGGTTTTGGGATTCACCCGAGAATTTGTGGTTGGGCAAGGCTTAGGGTGTGAGCGAGGATAGTTTGGCCTTGGGGAGTGTTTGGGCCGACATTTGTCATGTACCCTGTGGGCTTGGGGTTGTCGAATTGGTTGCCTGCGAGAGGAATGAGGAGCTTGGGTTGCCGGTATATGATTATGAGAAGTGAAAAGTTTGGGGATCCACAGAGTGGAAGTACCTTCATAATAACCTTGTGCTATGAGAAGCCTTTTAGGTACCCACTGCCGAGAGTGCTTGCCCTGTGTGCGTTTGTTAGAGTTGTTAGGAGGGTTAGTGTGGTTAGTTTTATGTGCGGGGTCAACAATGGTGGTGACTTTTAAGAGTTCGGTTTGGTGGGCTGTGGCCAAGTGGGGGAGTTAAGAGGATACATGAGGCAACGGAGTGTCCGGAGTGGGGAGCGCCCTCTTTTTTAGCAGCATGGATCTGTGTGGATTGAAGGGTGGAATGACAGTGGTGAGGGGAGGAGGATCATCTTAGCATCAGGGAGCAGTGGCGGCGGCGGGCACCGGGCACAGGTTCTTCGTCCGTCATTAGGACTGTAACTTGGCCTAAGGCCAATAGAAACATACACCCACCGTCAAGCATAGTCTCAAGCTATACCAATAACACTAGGTACTAGTATTTAATGCAGGATCACCCATGATACCAATTCATTAGCATGGCACACTAGTATCTGGGCATCCTCATTCAGCCAAAGGGTGGACATTTTGTAACAAAAATCCACACAAATATGATAAGTAGGTGTTTCTCCTTTTGAAAGAGGAAAGGTGCACCCCATGGATACAAATTTGGTCTAATAAAACCCTTTTCAATCAAATCATCCAATTGTGCCTTTAATTCTATATGCTGAATCGATAAGGGGATTTTATGTGAGGTGCATCTCTAGGGATAAAACCTCCAGGGATGAGCTATGTGATATGATCCAATGATTTACGGGTGGGAGTCTAGGAAGGTCATCCAAAAATACATCCGCGTACTCCTCTAAGAGATTCTTCTCATACAAAAGATGTTATTCCTCTTGTTTATCATTATCATTGTTCTCCTTCACATTTAGTCATGTCTCCCCTCTTACAAATGTGCATGGCATAACATTTAGTCACATCTCCCCTCTTACCAAATCTTCTCTACCCTTGTGCATGGCATAACATATAGTCATATTTCCCCTCTTACTAAATCTTCTCTACCCCCTCGAATCTCCTATAAAAGTCATAGATATAGACTAACAAACTATAAAAGCCTTTTGGTCATGCACCTAATCCATACCAAGGATTATTTTCTTGGATTTAGAATTTGAAAAATTATCTTGGAATTGATATCTCCCAACTGGAAATCTAGAGAATCTATCACTTCACTAGTGAAGCCATTTCTCTCACTAGCCATCTCAACAAGTTTTCTAGTTTTCTCTTTTGGTTCCAATTTCAGATTCCCAACCATTATAGGATATATGAAATAATGACTACTATTAGAATCAATCAAAAATTCAAATTCATTTTCAAAAATAGATCCTTTTACCCTTATTACTAATGCTTGTGTATGTGCATTACTTGATTCAATTTCTACAAATATATGCAAAGATTGTTAAATATACTTACCTTCTTCTTCTATATAGTCTTCTAAGATCGACCGGTGCATCTTTCACCTTCATCTCTAACTAGCCACTGTATTAGTCTTCCAAAAAGCTACCTTATTGGTACATTCAAAAGCCTTATATGCCCTTACTCTCCAAACTGGTAACATAAGCCAAGTCTTTGAGCCCTTTCCAAGAATCATGGATCATTCTACCATTCAGTCTTCCTATCATCCCTTCTCGTCTAACTTTGGTTCATATTCATTAAATGCATGCCTCTTTCTTGGGGTTGGTTATTGAATTATAAACCACTCTAAAAACGGATGATTTGAGTACCTTGACCTCTATATTCTAAGATGGGAGCATAAATATATGCAACCTATTAAATTTTATATTATTGTCAAGTAGTTTGTAGAGACTGTAGTTTAGGTATTATAGTACTTTAGTTTTTGCAGTTAGAGAGGACTCTAATTTAGTTATATGTGAGATCAAGACTTTCATATGTGATTATTCATCTTCATAGTATGATAAATGGGGTCGAGCCGCCTCTAAGGAGAGGAGAGAATAATGCGATTGCGAGTGCAAGTGGTGTGAATGCAAGTTCAAGTGTAAGTGTGAGAGTAGGAGTTAAAGTGCAAGTATGAGGGTGAGTGCGAGTATGAGTATGAGTGTGAGTACGAGTGAGAGTGCGAGTACGAGTACGAGTGAGGGTGTGAGTAAGAGTAAGAGTGAGAATGCTCGGGGGTGGTCTAGAGGTTTAAGCTCCACCATGGAGGGTCATTTCCATTAATTTGTACTTCTCTCATAATTGAAGACTCGTGGCAATTCTCTACTACATGGAGTAAATTTTCTGTTTCAAGTTATTTTTTTACAAAACTTTATTTTTAAGATTTTTATGTGTATTCAAGTTGTGTGATAATGACGACAAGAGTGGGAAGGCCCCATGAATTGTTATTGTCATTTTCTACAACTTTTATGCAATCGTCGTCTCATGGTGGGTGAGAACGGGCACCTTACACTTCCACCTTGCATTTATATAAACCCATGAAAATATAGTAGGTTTTTGGCCAACATTCTCAACAATATGTAGTAGTTCTTGCTTCACATTCTCTATGAGCTGGAGAGGAACGCAAAGAGAGGATTTTTGGCATATGAAAGATTATGCATCATGTTAGCCTAATATCGTATATATAAAAAAGGATATATGGGAGCCATATGGAGACAAAGGGATCCTCAATCAGAGCATAATTTTTCTATCACTTCCACAAAACCTTCACCATATAATGAAAGCACTAAGGGAGTTGGGCAAAGAAGGAAAACAAGTGCGAGAGAAAATTTGTCACATACAAGGTTTATGGGTGGTGAGGACATTCCGTCATTCTGTCTTTGCATTTTATAGTAGCTTTGAATAATCTCAATGAAAAACTAACATGCACTACGTTCCTTGATTATTTAGTTCTTATTTTAATCAAGAGTTTATGAGTAGTGTGTCGAATTTTCTTGTAGAGAGGAGACTATTAGGATAAAACTCTTTATATTGAGATGAGTTAAAAAGGTATAAGGATATGATGTCCATACATATTGCTCTCTAAGACATCAAAAGACACAAATCTAAAACATTATGAGAGAGAGAGAGAGAGAGAGAGAGAGAGAGAGAGAGAGAGAGAGATTCATTGATTTCTCTCATGTAGATACAAACACATAAATAAGCATAATCTTCACAAATATCAATTGTATTAACATATGTATGCTAAAAAATAAAAAGATAAAATAGGATAACAACCATAATATAGTTGGTATCAAAATGGAGTATAATCATGTCTTATTTCTAGATGGTGGACATCCTAATGGTACATTTAATGGAAACCATGCCTTCTCATGTAAGCATGAAGAGGCCTATGAAATAGTGATGAGCTGAATACCTCACCTTGATCACCCCTTTGATGATGGAGCCAATGATTTATTGAGTGATTGGTTTCATGACCATGATATGTATGACATGGATGATATTTAAATTTGACAAGTAAGGCAAAAGACTAAAAAGAGGCATGGATAGATGGAAGGTACTACTCCAATGTTTTAAGATGCAGGCCTATGAAATAGTGATGAGTTGGATGCCTCACCTTGATCACCCCTTTGATGATGGAGCTAGTGATTTATTGAGTGATTGGTTTGAAGACCATGATATGTATGACATGGATGATATTTAAATTTGACAAGTAAGGCAAAAGACTAAAAAGAGGCATGGACAGATGGAAGGTACTACTCCAATGTTTGAAGATGCAAGACTATCAAAAGCTTTTTCTTATTCTAAATTTATAAGCTCAATATGGATGGAGCAATATTACTGTAGCTGTCCTTTTTTAGTATGTTTTTCTCATTTCTTTAACAACACTTATTTTAAAATGTGCTTGTATAAAATATTATAATGTATATAACACTTGGATCACAAACTTTTATCAACAAAACTTTTACCAGAAGAACACATTATCTATTATTACTTGTGATTAGGAAAGCGCCAAGTAACATAACTGTGTACTTGGCTCCATTTGATATGTTCAACATATCAAGACCTAAGGGAATTCCAATTTGCCTTGCATGGTGTAATGATGTGGAAAATTCATAATTATCCTAGTTTTGCAGTATGTTTAGGTATAGCATAGAGGGTTTAGCATAGAGAACCCTCCCCCTTTATATCGCTTCATTGTTTCCATTCACATCAACTCCTCCTCTTTTATTTTATGTTCATAATTTAATAAATTCTAAATGGTAGGTTGGGAAACAAAGGAGAAAAGGGCATGTACCACTCTATATAGAGGAAACTTAGATGCCATACGGAGTGAAAACTTGAATAAATGTGTTTACTCTCATTATAGGAGGTTTCTACCTATGGATTATCCATTTAAAATGATTGAAAAACATAAGTTTAATAACAATGAAGATGAGATGTAATCACCACCTCCTACAATGACTCTTAAATGATTGGAATAGAGCATGGACCAAGTTTGAAAAATAATCCAAGCGAAGAACCCTTGGGCATGAAGCCTAAAAACTCTATAGTTTATAGTCTTGAGTATTGAAAGAAATTAAAAATTATACATTTGCAGATCCTATGCATTTGATGGGAAACAAGGACACACCTTTAAGAATCTAATACCAAACAAAGGTTATGGCCTAAATTCAACAATACTCATATGCATGTCACTTATGAGAGAGCAACATGAGTCCTTTCTAACAAGAACACAGGTTAGTTTTACATGGAATTGCACAAGTGCAAACTCCAATTGGATCTTCCTTTAAAAAGCTTTTTACAATAGATAACAACGATCTATCAAGTCTAAAGACTCATGATTGGCATAACTTCATTCAAGTAATATATATTTAGGCCACACATTATTCTTAATGTTATTCATGTCTACTTACATCATTAACGATGTTTACTTAGCATGTGGGTCATTCAAGGCCACTTAAGTGATATTATATTTATGAACTAGGGCTTTTACTCTAGTAGAAATACTCAAAGCTAACATCGGGCGCTTGTTCTAGTGGTTGATAGGGGTGGCTTGTAACCTGGAGGTACCAGGCTCGATCCCCGGACACCTAATAGTTACAATGCCCTCGCTTTGTAGAGGATATGAGGGGTCCTCACGGAGTACTTTGCTCCCTTCTAGTAGCCAAATTTTAAAAAAGAAATACTCAAAGCTGCAAAGAATGTAAGAGAGGTTTTATCACGCAATGGAAAAAAAGTAAGCTATCACTTGATCTTCACAAATAGATAGACATGTTTATATTATATGAAAAAGATGCAAAAATGGGTCAGCTTGTCTGAGAGCAATTGTCTGAGAGCAAGAAGGTGAAGTTTACAAGAAAAAGATCTCATCAAAAAGTTACAAAAATGCCTTCTGCAGTGGAATGGATTAAAAGTTTAATGAAAACCAAGGAGGAAGAAGGGGAAAGACTTAATCAAGATGAGATGGAAAAAGAGTTCTCTATCTATGGGTAGCATTCTAAAGCGAATCCAACTCAAAAAATAAAGACTTTTAAAGGGATCCCCACTCAAACAACAAACTTACAGAGGTATGAATAATCATAAATGTTTGACATTGTCAGGTTGACCTATAGGGTGTATTAAAAATATAGTAGTTTTTTTTCATTTTTTGAAAAGTTTTTAATTGTGCTAAAAAGGGCATTGACTTAATTGTATCACTAAAGCCTTTCCATGTGACACGAAAAAAAACCGATCTAATGGTATTTAAACAAGGGATACACTTTAACAAAAGTGAATTGTTTCAAAACTATTGGGTGATCAAGAAGTTGTTTGGAATGGTATGGCATGCCCATTGACACTTAACTTATCCAAATACTAGTAATGCAAGTGCATACACTCAAGATTTCTATAACTACCCATAGAGGAAGTGGACAACACATTCCACACATATTAACACATAACTTTGGAATCAACAACCTCCACGAGAAGTGTAAAAGTTTTCTTTTACCAATTATAAATGGTGAAAAAAAGTTTTTTCCTTTTATCCTAGTATGCTTAAGAGTAGACATCACTCATCATCAATTTTTTACTTTATCATCTTTACGAAAAATTTGTTATCATCACTTAATGAGGCCGTAATACCCTTTAGGTTTTACAGTTGTGCAAAGCTTTCAAATGCACATCTTGGAAACTTTCTTGAGTTCACTTAATCAATATCTTTTACATGTATTCACGTGCACATGCATGCATGTGTGCACACATCTACCTGAAAGTGCCTTTCTCATGCATTGTAACTAACTAATTTTACTCATGTAAAAGAAAAACATATGGTGTTCTTGTTTGTTTACTTGTCCTTATTAAAACAAAATATTATTCTCCTCTCTCCCAAAAATATATAGTAAAAGAAACAAACTGTCACGTAGCTTGTACCAGCACGTGGGAGCTTGACTGGATGCGGAGTCTGTATACTAGAGTGCGGACGGTGTGTGCATCTGGGGTCTAGGGGTGAGGGCACCCAAGTTAGAGCACTTGGGCAGTCGAGCAAGCTCATGGGCGGGCAGGCCCCTATAAGTGCCTGAGAGTGTGATGTTATCCACATTCTCCTCTGTGGTGGTTGGGTGGTAACTAGAGCTCCTTGCCCTCTTGTGCTATGGCAACAATTACGGCGATGTAACACAAACCTTTAGTATGTTTATCTCAAAGTTGTGTTTTTCCTAATTCTACTTATATGTAAAAAACTCCATAATAATATGCACATCAAAGTTTTTATTAACTTGGATGCATTGGCAAGTTAAAGAAATAAACTGTTGTCCATTATATAAGAATCCTCCTATATGAATCTCTTTGCATTATATCTCTAAAAGGCAATGAATTTTTTCCATGTTATTGTGTGCTACAAGTAAGCACAACCTCTAAATTATATATTAATAACACTTTCCTTACATATAGAAGAATGCTAGAAATACTTGGAAAACATTGACGTGTTTTGAGAAAATTAATTGATCAAGTTATAGGTGCTCATTAATCTATCTAACTGATATTACAAATATGTGACTTGTATTTTGAGTAAACCAATAAAATTATAGGTGCTCATTTTTCTAAATCAAACACTTATCAAGAGCTAGCAAGAATGGGAATGAATGATCCACCCTCGTCTCATGGTTGATTGCATGGGTATCGGTTAGCTCTACATTGTAAGGCCCTAATTTATGAGGAGTAGCCGCTTTGCGGTAGTGTAGCATGGACACTCGGCAAAGCTCACTTTGGACACTAGGGTGAGGCCATATCTACCTAGATGGTTAAGAGATACTTAGGCATGTATGTCATCTCATAACAAGTAGGCTACATGCAAGTGTAGGATATATATGCCCATAGCAAACTGCATTATGGATAGAGGGTGATCTTCTCAGGACACACTGTCCTCAAGTTGCAAGGCTTGAATTGGTGCGCTTAAATGACCTCAAATGGATCTAAAAGTTACACCAAGGCCATTCTAGTTAGGTGACGTGGTCGGTTAAGTCCAGTCAAACTCAAAGTAGGTTAATATCTTATATGGAATGAGCTAGCATACAATCGCCCCCCCTCGGCACTCTATATAGATGAATTCATCAACTTTCATCATATTCAGGTTATTAAATTTAAAATCTACCTTCACAACTGTGTGCGCCCTTGTTTCACAGTCACAGTAGTGCATAGAGTCTTCCGTTTTTAAATCTTTCCACATTACCATCTAAGCTCCCTCTCATAGGAGTGCATAGGTGGAAGAATGTACTTATAGTAGTTTGAAATTAATTTCCATCTCCATATTGTCGAGTTCTTGTTCTATGTGAAGGTCCTGCTATTATGTTAATTCATAGATTGTAATTTCTTAGTTAAGGTTATGATTTATGAAGAAACTTTAACCTAAGGCCACTTACAATAACATGTACGTAGTTAAGGTTATAATTTGCGAAGAAACTTTAAGCTACATACATGTTATTGTAATTTCTTACAGTACACAGTACCATGTATGTAGTTAAGGTTATAATTTGTAAAGAAACTTTAATCTAAGGCTACTTAGTCTATAGATGTATTTTGAGTTGAGTGTTAATGTGAGCATCATAATGATTTGGCATCTAGATGTCCTTACTTGGCTCATTATTTTTCTTTACATTTTTTACTTCTTACATGTAATGCATAATGACAAAGCTATAGGTTGAGAGTTTGTTTTTTCGCTATAATTTACTTTTGATTTGTCAATGGCACTTTCCATTCAGGATTAGAAACATGCATGAAGACAACATCATTGAAAACATGTTTTGACTTTTATAGTGCACCTTTCCAAATGAATTATAAGAATTTAAAGAAAGAAAGTGCATTAAGTCTGAAGCATTTCTCAAAACTAGTGTAAAGTGATAACGTGCATTTTTCATAGGAAAAAGTTGAAAGGTGCAATTGTGTGAAGGGGATGATATTTGTTGGTAACATAGAAGTATACTTTTTTGGATGTCCTTAAAGAAGGTAAGCAAAAGCATGCCAATGAGGAAAAGTTGAGTTTTGCATTTGTATGGGAGCGAAAACTTAAATGAGGAAGATTTGAAGTGTTCCATTTGAATGGGAGGGAAAACTTAAATCTTTGGGAAAATATAATCAGGGAAGGGGTTGGAGAAAGTAAATAGCCCATGAAGGGCAAGGTGGAGGAAATAGTCTTATGGGGAGTGAAGCAAGAAGTGGGAGGAAAAGCTATGCAAGGTGTGCTAGGGAGAACACTCTTTAGATAGACATAAAGGAAATAGATTGTGACTGTGTGTGTGTGTGTGAGAGAGAGAGAGAGAGAGAGAGAGAGAGAGAGAGAGAGAAGAAGAAGAAGAAGAAGCTATTTTAATGTCGGAGGAACCATCCCAAGAGATCGAAATGATCTATTTGACGAAAAGTGAGATTCGAACACAGGACTTGTTGAATATCAACTCCATGGGGTAACCACTTCTACCACATTTGGGCAACGAGAGAGAGAGAGAGAGAGAGAGAGAGAGGCAAGCCAACCACGTGATCCTTATGATGGTGTGTGAAAGAGAGTGAGAGAGAGAGAGACAGAGCATATATTACACACACACAAATATATATTGAAAATCAAGAGTCATTATTATGGGTGTAGTTTGCTATTGAACATCTTAGAAAGAGCAAACGTTTACTATAAAGAGAAACAAAGAGAAAGAGCGTGTCACGTGTGAAATGGGTGGGGCTTTGGACAACTAAATTAGTTTACTATAAAGAGATACAAAGAGAAAGAGCGTGTCACGTGTGAAATGGGTGGGGCTTTGGACAACTAAATTAGTTGATTCATAAGCATATGTGAAGAGGACCTCCTAAAGGGAGGACAAGAAAAGAAATTGAAGTTTAGGCTCGACTTAGTGTTAGTTGACACTTACTTAGCGCTAATTAGATTGCGTTTAGGAACATTTTACTTCATTCTATGCTTTTCACCTCCCTCAGAAACTCGACACCAAGCCCGCACAGCCCCTCCTTGCGGGCTCGCGCTCACATACGCACGCTCAAGAAAGAAAACGCAACAGAAACCTCTTTCTCCTGAACCATATTGTCTTCCACTGCTACGCCATCTAATTTTTCTATCTCCTCATTTCCTGGTTCTGCCGTCGCCATAGCCATTGACGCTTTCTTTCCCCCTCCCCCCCCCCCCCCCCTTCTCGGTTTGATCTTCCCATCAAAACCCACTTCGGCAAGCTTTTCCTTTTTTCTCGATCTCTTATCATCTGTCCACCCTTTCTGATGACCCGTTTCTTATCAAAGTAAAGGTTCTTGCATGGCTCTCACAGCAAATGCCCAGAGCTGCCTGCTGTGTGAACTTTCTTGCACACCTATTTGCACTCCAATTTGGTCTGATTTGATCCAATTCAGTGGTTTTGGGGCCAATTTACAGTCTAAATTTGGTGGGTTCTTGGTTCTTGGACCCATTTTCAACGGCAGCAACTGCAGCAGAAGACACAAATTAGGGTTTTTCTGAGCACAGAAATGGGTGAAAAGCAGGAAGAACTGGATCTGCAGGGCTGGAGAACCTCTTTCACACAGACAACAGAGGAAGTAGCCAGGGCTGTGGTAGCAGCTGCAGCTGCTGTCCGCCCAAGGCCATCCATTGTCTTCTCATCAAACAACACCAGCAGCAACAAAACCCTCGAGAAGCTCCAAAGACAAGTTACAAGGGTATGGAAACAGGGGTTTTCAAGAGAGAACAACAAAAAGGGCTTCTTCAACCCTGAACACTTGACTAGCCAAAAGAGACAGTGGACTCAGCTCCAAATGCAAATGCTGGTAAGCTCTCTCATACCCCCTTTCCATCATTTGGGTTCCTTTAGTCATTCTCATTTATGTTAAAGCCTCATCAAATTCATGCATGCATGTACACCGTGCAAACATGCATGCATGCCCTAAGTTTACAAAGTAAGCATTCTTACTCCTCACGCTCCATCCTTTTATAGGTCTCGAACATGCCTACATTCACGATGCATATATACATACATGATGCATATATACATATATAGATGCAAGTTAACATTGCTTCTCGAAGTTATGCCCCATATGGAGCCTACCCCAAGTTCAGCATACACTTCACCCTCCATCTTTTATGGAATCCTAGTTTATCTTGCTCCTCGAATGCCAATGTATGTATGCATGTTCATACATAGATGCAAGTTTATATAGTCCCTTAAAGTAATGTTGATGTATGCATGCATCTAAACATACATAGAGGAAGTTAACAAGTAACGCCCCATTTGTAAGCTCTCCAAAGTTTATATAGTCCCTTAAAGTAAGTTGATGTATGCATGCATCTAAACATACATAGAGGCCCACGCATGCTATTGAAGGTATGAATTCGTAGTAGGACATGCAACACTCGGGGAAACAACGATTTCTATCAACTTGGGGCATTTCTACCTGGGTGTTGATCGTTTGAATTTTCCAACCAGCCATTGGACTTTGTTTTTTAATCGGACTTGGACTCTCAGAATTGATACAAGATTAGCATAGATTACTAGTGTGTGATTGTGTTTGTGCAAGTCTTTTGCTATTACACACGTAGGTTTACATTTCGTTTTAGGCTCATTTCGTGTTAGAGCCTGCTTTCATCCTTTTGTGCGGGAGGCTTCCTCTTTAACTTCTCCAGACTTTGGTTGCTCGATTCACGCCTCTTCAACTTGGATCGTTCTCTTCAAGGGTCGCCACCTTTTCGTATGGGATAAGCCACGACTATTTGTTTTTTTAAAACCAATAATGTTTTAAAAAACATTAAGGCTATTAAGCCTTAGCCTTATAACATAAGGCTTTTACATTAAGCCCTCCACAAACGCCACATGGCAGTCCACATTAAAAAAAGAAGCAACGAATCAGCCAGCCCCCGCCTACACAAAAAAAAAACACAACTTTTCATTCTTTGCCTCATGTTTACTCAAGTATTTAAGCATTAAGATCTTTTAATCATGTTTAATTAAGCTAAAAGCTGTAGCCTCACCAAAGGTTCCCAGCCTTAACACATGCGTGATTTGGCTCCCTCTCCATCCCCTTCTAGGCCTCCAATGCTGCTCCCGTGTCCCTTTAGGCTGAATCGGCTGCCTGAAGAGTCGCCACCAAATGCCACGACAATTCGTTTTTTTAAAAGAGTAATGTCAAAAAAAAAAACATTTAGGCTATTAAACCTTAGCCTTATAACATAAGGCTTTCACAAAAGCCTTCCCATGGGCTATGAAAGCAGCCCGTTGATCCTCAACTGGCCGCCCACGCACCTGGAAACAAAAAAAGGAAGTAGCAGTGAATCGGGTAGCCGCCCACGACAGGCTGCTTACACCCAAAAAAAAAACAAGACCAGCAACCCCCTTGTGCAAACCGAGCCAGCCTAGAGAGAAAAAAGAAAAAAGGAAAAAAACGCCACTTGCACGGTGTTTTGGGGCTCCTGATGTAGCGAACTAGCTTGCACTTCTACACGCTCTTAAAAAAATAAATGTGTGTCCTTGGCTTGTCACATATACAGCACAAGTTTCCCTAGGCCTTCATTATTTACAGCTTTTGCTTAGCGCCTAACTCCTGCAATACCTGCATTCAGTTGAGCTTCTTCAAACACACACATCTCAGGTGTGATCAGCTCATAACCTTGTTGTTTTCATCATTAACAAAAAAAAAAGCACAAAATACAGCACACACAACAGCCAAAACAATGTGACACTTTGATGTTCAAGAAAGCCACAATTCATTATCATACGAGTACTGGACACTTCAGGTGTGCGAATTGGGATTTATGGTTTACATAGAAATGAAAACCTCCTTTGCTCGCTCTTCATCGGCAACAACTAGTCCCAGTGCTCTTGGTTCTAGTTGATCTTCCTACTTATGCAGGATGGTCTATGGTAGCCTCGTTAGCTTGTGACCTACCTTCTCCAATTCACATAATGTATCTGCTTTCCCTACTTGCTGATGGTTCTCACTAGGGTCCAAAGGTGTCAACCCCCACAACCCCTAGAGCCTCAACTTGTAGAGTCTTCATCTCAGCCTACTACTCCTATGGAGGCTTTGCAGCAGATGCAGCGACAGTTTCAACAGCAACTTTAAGAGTCCATGGCCACACTGGCTTCTTAGATCCAACAGTTTGCAAACGGATCACCATTCTCATAACAGTTCTGCATCAGCAGTCGACATTACAACATCAATACCAGACAATGAAGATAACATTCCCCCCAAGGTTGCATCCGTACGCACGCACCTTATGATGTAGTGCACAATGAAAAAATGGCTCATCATCATCAATGCAACATTGTTCAGTATTAGCACCCTTTAGAATGATATTTGTCATACGCCGTGACCCCGTTGTAATCCTCAGTCCAAGATATGTTAGGCAAGAGCCATGTAGGTCATTCCTCAGCCTTAGACAACCAGTCCGTCAGTCGAAATCCCTTAACCCACTTGGAGAGAATCATTCATGCATATAGAAGTCATAGAAGCCTTAGGGTCTACATCAGTTCATGGCTGCATTTTGCATATCATCCATCCTATAGGCACATAATACCGCATAGACCATGGCAGAAGCATCAGAATATTATTCAGCATCATTCCAATATTTTTCCCATATTTTTTAGTATTTATTTATCATTTTACAGCATTTATCACATCATTTCTAGTCGTGTAGCATTTATGATGCAGTCGCAAAGCTCTGTAGCCAGCCGACCAGCATCAAAGCCCATATAAATAGCATCACTAATTCATTCATTCATTCATTCTCAATCAGCCACCACAAGCCTTCAAGCGCTTCATCCTTCAGCACAAGGAGCATTAACACTTGGACCATTCAGCACATCATCAAAAAAACGCAGCATCAATCTGCAATCAGCCCCTTCAGGATTCAGCGTTTTCAGCATCTACACAATTTTCAGCATCCATACACTCATCATTTTGCTACAGCCCTTACGGTGAAGGTAAAACGCATTCATACATTCATTTTCAGCATTCATTCACAACAGCCTAGAACCAGTCCCAAACAGCCCATATCTCAGCCTCAGATTTGCAGCCTTCCTACATCCATTGGGAAGAGTGCATAGGCTTGAGATCGGCCATTATTGGTGCTCCTACAGCCGTGTAGAGTTCAGCCCGACTCTTGGTCCTCCAAGATCTTGCATTGGGCTTATCGTCTGTCCAAAGTCATTCGCCTCAAAGTTATAAAAGCAAATACTATTCCAGTACCGGGATAGGGGGCCCTTCAGTGGGTAATTCGGGACCCAATCCGGTGTCCAGTTTCTATCTCTCTCTCTGAATCTCTTAAAGTTGGAAGTCATAAAAGTGGATTGCTAAACTCGCGAAACTAAGGATACAGAAGGCGGTGTGAGACTTGTGTGACAAGATCCTTAATTACGAATACTTCCGCTGCATGTTACATAATAGTTCCACTCACTCACTAGTGTCACTATCATTGCACATTGCAGAGCGCTCAATGATCAATCCACTTCATCACCATCAGATGATGAAGAAGATGGCTCTGCAATGGTGGTGACTGCAGCGGCTGGCACTACATCATCATCATCTCTCGCTGCTAAGTTGTTAGCACCAAAAGTATGTGCGTATCGTGCGATAAAACACACACATAAGTTAAACAAGAAAGAGCATGTATCCTTACCTGCATGAGTATCCCCAACACGTGGAGACGGCTAAAATCGACGACAGCGACCGACCTAGGGTTTTTTTGGCCCAAAATGTTTTTAAAAATTGCCACATACGACCAATGAGGTGATAGCTCAAGTGGTGAAGGTGTTTGCCTAGGACCAAGGGGTCCTGGGTTCAAAACCCCCCTTGGTGCTTCCTCGGTAGCATCGCCTACGGGTGGATAAATAAGCGCCTATGGGCGGTGAAAAATTGGTAACTATGGAAGGATATTGGGCCAAAGACCAGTTGAGGGGAAGGGAGGGAGGAACCACCACGTACGGATCCGTACCATATGGTACATGACCGTACCATACACTAAAACTTACCTTAGTGCAGAGTGCATGTGACATATTATTTTTTGGCTTCTCTAGATAGTAAACTGTCTTTTAACTTTTAAATTTTGATTGATTGCTCATAGTATGTAACACATGACATTTGAGTCATGGATACTGAACGTTTGAGTGATTCCATTTCGTGAAACCTATTTATGCTTTTGTTTGTTGATAGCTCTCATTTTGGTAATTGTGTTGTTATTCAGAAATGAATTGTTTTTCAAATTTAAAGTTTGCAGTTTTTCATTCATTTTTTTGTATATATATATATATATATATACTATGTAGTATATTTTTTATGTTTTTACGTACCTTACGTATTTAACGTATCTTAAAATCTCAACCCGTACCTGAATGCGTATCTTACGTACTTGATTCATATTGTACCTTACGTACCTTTCCAGCCCTTGAGGTGGAAGGTGATGATCTTAAGACTCTTTATCGTCTTTTGCAAGCTAGTAAAACAAAGAAATTGGAAGTTAATCCCCCTTGAGTCCTATGAGCGTACACTTGAACAATGGCTTTACAAACTTCGCATGTATTTTTTGATGACCCTCACTGATGCCAAGAAGATTACCATTGCCACGTCCTTACTTAAGGATATTGCCTTACTTTGGCGGCAATGGTGACGGCATGTTGTATTGAGATGTTAAGCTCAACATGAGCTGACACTCACGAGGCGCCTGCATGACTGTTTGACATTTATATCATTGGCGGGTTTGGTAGCTGGCACCGACATATCTTTGCCAGATATTCTACAGTTGTACTACACCGACTAGTCCACATCTACCCACTCCTCTTAGCGTGTTCACATTATGGACCGCTTGTATATACTCTATTATGTGTGTTAGTCACTTTATCTTCTTTTGTAGACCTCTTTTGTTGTGTGAAGAAGAAGAAGAATTTTCAGTCTCTCACCTTGTGTGTTCTCTTCTAGGGTTTGTGTGAGTGTGTGTGTGCTTGCAAGAGCTCAAGCTCTCTTCTTCCCTGCATCGTTTCATGTTGGAAAATGTTTACGACATGGGAGAAATTTGAGCGTGTGATTCGGAAGCAGTTTATACCTGCCAATGCGGACTTTCAAGCACGATCTTGACTATGCCATTTGACCCAAACTGGATCGTTGGCGTCTTACATCTCACAGTTCACTAATTTGGTACCGGAGATTGATTCTTTGTTCCCAGCATACGAGCTTCATGCCTTCGACCCAATTTCCCTTGGCAAATTTGTAGCAACCTTGCCGATAGGAAGGGTCATCTTTTAATCATTCTCAGTATCTGCAGTTCCTTCAACCACATCATAGTTGTTAGAGGCGTCAGAGACGTTTGGTACGAGGCGGGTATGGTACACGCCTCGAAAGACTCATATTTTTTAGAGACGTTAGAGGCGTGTTAGAGACGTCTTTTATACATACATACATACATCCATATGTACGTACGTACGTACGTACATAATGAATCATTATATATATATATATATATATATCATATAGATAGTGATAGATAGATTATGAGAGAGAGAGAGAGAGAGAGAGAGAGAGAGAGAGAGAGAGAGAGAGAGAGAACTTTCAAGACCTTAGACGGTAGAGTCTAGACTGTAGACGATGTCAGCATTTAATTTTACAAAAATTAACAATGATTGAACACTCAAAAGATAATAGATTCATGATTCATACATCAAAAAGATTCATACATATTACATGCCATTATCATCATAAAGATTCACTCAGACTCCAGAGTCTGAACTAAAGGATCTACCACTAGCAGCCTCACTCGAGTCAACAGACTCATCACTACTAGGAGAAGGCTCCTCACTAGATTCTAAATGAAAATCCCCATTTGAGATGAGATTGCCATCATCATCATACTCGGGGCTCCGAGCATCTACATCCTCAAGGGCTCCATCCTGACCAACCGATGCATCCTTATCTGCAGCATAAGTAGAAGAGCTAGCAGAGCCCCGTCGTCGCTGATATGTTTGGATGGGTGGTCGAGCTCCTCCTCGTCTAATCTGGCAGTCTCGACTTGCCACACTAATACCTCCTCTGCTTGTGGTGGTGGTATGAGAATCACTAGCAACAAGGCGCTCACGACCTCGAGTACGGGTGATGCGCATATCTATCTCCTCTAGCTCTCTATGGAGCTCAGCATAGATGGCATCTTCTGGTGTCTCTTGCCTTGGTTGATTGCTCCTAAGGTTCTCTGCAGTGAGTTGGATGTCATCGGGATTTACCTACATTCAAGTTGACAGAATAATAACTTGTAAGTTGCAACTTCTAGGTTACAAGAGAGTCGAGACTAAATAGAAAGCATTAAAATTACAAATTTTGATTATTAGAGAATCGAGATGCCTACTTGCTTCGGGATGTGAAGCTCTTGAAGATTTCGCACCATGTGCTAAGCTTGTTCCTAATCTTCGTGTGCACGAGGGAGTATGCAATCCAATTCCTCTCGCATGCACCCGAAGAGCAATCCTAAGAGCAAAAAACAAAAAAAAATTAATTTTAATAATATGACTAAATAGAATAAAGAATTAGAAGAGGCAATGGCAAATGACCATCACCTGGGCAAGTATCCTCATGGCAAAAGCTTGTAGAGATGGGGTGGAATAGCCATACGTCTCCCACCATGAGTGGCTTCACCATCACCTCTCTTCTTCTAGAAGTAGGATGAGTGTGCGATTGCCCGGTCAAGAAGTTGTAGGCAATGAGCTCCTTGTCCATCTTGATTTGTGCTTCATCATCAAGCACACGACGCATGTAGACGTCTGCATTGGACCGGATCTCTTGATCCGAGAAGAGTTTCGGTGTTTTGTAGAGAGGATGGAGGAATGCGGCCATACCATGAATAGGCCTACGCATCCATTGCCACCTTCTCTCCACAATGGTCTTGATCTCATCAAGCCTATTAAAGCACATGCCACATTATACATAGCAAAAATTAAAATCAAGCTTACAACTTACAAGTACTATGTACACAAGAGTACATGAATTAAAATAACTTACTAACCTTCTTGCATCAAGTGTCGGAAGTACTCGGTACAATGGAGTCATTGCAACTACGACGGCCCGTGCATCATCCCAAAAGGAAGGATCCAAGCACTTGCGTTGCACCGCATAAGCCTTGGGGCTTAGATGATCATCCCATTCTTCCCACTCTTGGGACACCAACGTGCGTTGAAGCTCGCTACGAACGGCATGTAGTCTCTTCAAAACAATCCACATGTAGGCAAACCTTGTTTTGGAGGGCTTCACGAGCTCCAATCGCGAATAAACACGGAAGATGGCCAAGGGTTTCACCTTCTTAGTGAAGAAGGTCACAATGGTGGTTGCTGTGAGAATATGCAGCGGAGATGATGACGAAATCTGAGAATACAAGAACAAGTGCACTGCAGAAAAATACAACAATGGAGAAGGAGAGAGAGAGGCGTGTAACTTTGCTCTATATACACAAGAAAATCTCAAAAATATGATACGATGAGTGGGGGGCCATGGGGCCATTTTATATGGCCCCACATGTGCAATTGGCCTGCTGTAGAGACAGCCGACAGCAACAAAAAGTCCACGACCAGCACATGTCACCAGTCGGCCAGCTTCTCAGGGTCGGCCCTCACACGTGTGGAGTCGGCCAGCCCGAGATGGTCCACGACTTGGACCGGCTTCAGTCGGCCAGCAGCAGCAGAGAGAAGCAGGACCAACTGGCTAACACCTGGACCACTCAAGACAGCCTCCCACACTAGAAAAAATATGGAGAGAGGGGAAAAATGAGAAAACACCTAATCTAGGCGGGCACACCCACAACAGAGGCCCTGGTGTATATGTACAGACAAGAGATGACTGCTAACACCCCCTCTCAGCTGAAGTCCCATAAGCAGATGTACTGTCAGCCTCCAGTATCTTCGGGTGAATACAAAGATGTCACCAAGCGACTCCTAGATGAAAAACTGAGCTTGTCTATAACAAGGGAGCGGAGGTGCTACCCCCCTCTTGAGCATCAGGCAATGCTCCAGACCCATGCTCTGCTGAACCTGAATGAGCCGTAGCAAGAGTCGGCTCCGACTCAAAGGCATCAAGATAAAGCTGCAATACTTGAGGTGAATCTGCTAAGTCTCCCTCCTCTATCCACTTCGCATCCATCGGTGAATAGTTCTTTAAACTTCACAAGATAGCGACGGGAAAATTTACCTCGTACCTTTCTTTCCTTATGTGCTAGTATCTGCTCTCGGGAATAAGAACCTCATCAAGTTCCTCTGCTTCCATCTGAGCCTCATCTTATATAGCCACAGGCACCCAAAACCTGCTTGCACTCCACCCAAGTGGTAAGCACAAGTTCCTGATGAAGCATAGTAGATCACCACTGCTAAACATAGAAAGAAGCTGCCTTCCGAACCCCATGAAGCTTCCGTGAAGATACCACTGGTGACAAAATGTCGAAAGTCATAGCCTTCAACCCATCTTTTGCACCATAACACTTCAACTGCTTCTTGTTCTTGACCACTATTTCCTGTCCTTGGTGTCTTTTCTCTTGAGCTTCATCTTTAGCTTTTGCTCTTCACCTCATACAGGCAAAGACACACAATCTGCATTGTCTCCTGCACTTCCTTTTCACTTTCCACATGTTGAAGCTTTTGATGTGACAACCACAGGCTCGCCCCTTGAGAAAGTCAACGATATCCCGGCAATGGAACCATGAAACCGGCCTTTAGAAATCTAAGGGGTGGTGAAACAAACACTCACACACAAAACACTTCATCACCCATGGGAACCTGGAAAAAGAAAACAAACAGGGGGAGCTAGAGTGCTCCTGCAAATAATACAAGGACATCGATTGGTCCCAAAACGCAGTGACGCCCCTTGCGGTATTTCTTTACTTGATCAAATATGAGTACAAAGTACATCTTGTAGAATGTTGGAATTAGGGTTGCAGGAAAGCACACAAAGCTTGGAGAAGAAGAAGCAAGAATGCACACAACACAAAGTGTTAGATTGTGTCAATGTACAAAAGATAAGTTAGTCCTAGAGTGATGGGCGTATATACAAGCCGGGGGAAAAAACCTCCTAAAGAGGGAAAAAGTGCCCCGGCGGTCCTAAGTGTGTTCACACACATCACTGTCTATATATATGGCAACAAATCCCCCCTGGGAGTGATGGTGTGAACGAGAGCTGGCACTCATGTATAGGGGAGTGCCATGCCCGAAGTAGATCAATCCACAAAGGGGAGCAAGCCCAAAGCTTTGTGGAAAGCTTCGAACTTCTCACGAGGAAGCGCCTTTGTGAAAAGATCGGCGAGGTTGTCCTGTGTTGGCACATAGGTCAAGCTGAACTCTCCTGCTGAGAGTCTCTCCCTGACATAGTGATAATGCACCTCTGTGCTTTGTGCGAGCATGAAAAACTGGGTTTCTCGCAACTGCCAATGCACTCTGACTGTCAGTGAAGATAGAGGTGGCAGACTCCTGTCCAACACCCAAGTCAGCCATAAGCCGTCTGAGCCACACACACTCAACCGTAGCTGTGAAAGCTGCCCTGTACTCAGCTTCACAACTAGAAGTGGCCACAGTAGGTTGCTTCTTGCTCAACCAAGATATGCATGAGCTACCGAGCATGAAACAAAAACCACTTGTGGACACTCTTGTGTCATAGCAACAAGCCCAATCTGAGTCCGAAAAAGCATGTAAATTTGGCGGCAATGATCTCCCCTTGGGATAAAACAACCCAAGATGTATGGTGCCACTCAAGTAGCGAAAGATGCGTTTAACTGCCTTCCAATGCTGAGACCCTGGGCTATGCATAAACCTGCTCACCTGTGAGACTGCAAACTGAATGTCTGGCCTCGTAATGCATACATAAATGAGGCAACCAACAGCTGTCTGATAGAGTGTGACATCAAAGTGATCTCCAGCATCATGAAGACTCAACTTCAAACCTGTCTCCATTGGAGTAGCAATAGGCTTGCAGTCTTCAAGGCCAAATCTCCGCAACAATGTCTCAATATACTTTGTCTGACACAAAGCAATACCTCCATCACACTGCTTAAATTGTATCCCCAAATAATGATGCAAATGCCCCAAATCTGACATCTCAAAAGAGGCATTCAAATCGGCCTTAAAATCAGCAATATGACTCTCATTTGGTCCTGTGAGCAGCATGTCATCGACATAGAGAGCAATGATTAGATGTACATCATCCACATGTTTAACATACAAAGTGCTTTCTGTTGGACTATTCTGAAAACCATGTGCAGTCAAATATGCATGTATCTTTTCATACCAAGCTCGTGGAGCTTGCTTTAAACCATATAAAGCCTTTTTCAACCTGCACACTTTGTTTTCCTGCCCTCTTTGAACAAAACCACGAGGCTGCGATACATACACCTCCTCATGCAAATCTCCATTCAAGAACGCAGTCTTTATGTCCAACTGATGTACATTCCAACCATTATGAGCTGCCAATGCACAAATGCTACAAATGGTAGTCATACGACAAGTGGGAGCAAAGGTCTCATCAAAATCAATGCCCTTTTCTTGAGCATAACCCTTTGCAACAAGTCTAGCCTTATAGCGATCAACACTGCCATCTGGCTTTCGTTTCAATTTAAAAACCCACTTACATCCAATGGCCTTTTTACCAATAGGCAAATCACACAAAGACCATGTACCATTCTTCATTATAGCATCATATTCACTTTGCATTGCAGCCAACCAATTTTCTGAATTTTGTGCCTCATCAAATGAAAGAGGTTCTTCCTCTTCACACATACTAGACACAGCCAAAGCATAACAATATGATGCATAAGAGGCATGCTGAAAACCTGAACGAGTACGACTAGTCATAGGTGCATCAATCTTACTATCACGCAAGGTTTGCACCAGCCATTTAGGCATACCTCTAGCCTGCTCATTTTCAGCCCTATCCTCATGAATTACATCCTGTAAATCTGCATCAGAAATAGACTGATCTATGATGTCGTTTGAAATCTGCATAGGCTGAATATTTGCCTCATTAGGACTTACATTTGAATTCCCACCTGTAAAGAGAGGCAACAACGTATCAAATACATCCCGTGAGCTCACACTTGTCTCTTTGGTACATGATAACAAGGGCTGCACAGCATCTTCCACAAAAACAACATCTCGACTAATCAAGATACGCTTTGACTGCGGATGATACAATCTGTAACCCTTGCTTTCAGCACTGTAACCAACAAAAATGCATTTGACAGCCTTATCATCCAATTTTTTGCGTTGTTGCACAGGCACTAAAGCATAGGCCAAGCAACCAAAGACACGCAAGTGACCAATAGAAGGCTTCCTGCCATGCCAAGCTTCGTATGGAGTAATAGACTGCAAGGCCTTAGTGGGACATCTGTTGAGTACATATGCAGCACACATGACAGCCTCAAGCCAAAACGCATGTGGCAAAGCTTGGCTCTTGACCATACATCGTGCCATCTCCATAAGTGACCTGTTCTTCCTCTCAGCAACACCATTTTGCTGAGGGGTATACGGCACTGTACATTGGTGTTTTATCCCACGACTAGCCAGAAATGCATCAAACTCTTTAGACATGTACTCCCTCCCTCGATCAGAACGGAGGGTGCCCACAGTACAATTGGATACATTTTCAACCATAAGCATAAACTGTTTGAAGCACAAAAACACTTCGGACTTTGCCTTGAGTGGATATACCCATGCATGCCTTGAGTAATCATCAATGAAAGTCACGAAGTACAAGTGTTTACCAAATGACGGAGTTTGCATAGGCCCACATACATCACTATGTACAAGCTGCAATTTGCGAGTGGCCCGCACAGAACCATCCTTTGGAAACGCAGAACGCTGCATTTTGCCCAAAATACAGCCTTCACAAACATGTTTCAATGGTGCCTCAAGAGGGGGCAATGAAGCAACCATATCAAATTTCTGCAAACGCAGCAAACTAGCAAAGTTCAGATGACTAAAACGAGCAAGCCATAGTTTTGCATCTGAAACTGCCTTTTCATTAGAAACTGCATTTGCTGAATCTTCCACACACTTGTCATAAGAATTGAGCCTATACAGCCCACGGAACAAGGTGCCAGATACAATAATCGTATCACCAGAAGTCAAATCATGAACAGTACATCTGTCATCCACAAATTTACTACAAGTCCAAGTCTAGCAAGCGCAGAGACAGACAATAGATTCTTCTTTATCCCTGGCACATACAAAGCATCTGAAAGTGTGAAAGCGCTGCCATTTGCAGCAGTAAGCATAATTTTACCAATGCCCTTCACTGGGTAAGAAGCATTATTGGCACATGTGACAGTATTCCCATTAGGGACAGCCTCAAGAGAAGTGAACATATCACGATGCGAGGTAATGTGCTTTGTAGCACCACTGTCAAAATACCATACATGAGAGTCAACAGAAACTGCCAAACATGCATCATGGTACAGATGGGTCATACTGGCAATACACGCTAAACGCCCATTCTGTATCCTGCACAACATTTGCAGAATCTGCATTTGTAGAAGCATCCGCTATTGTGGCTGCATTTGACTCTTTCTTCTTTGCCTCTTTAGCCTTCAGCTTAGGGCAATTCTTAATGACATGATCATTTGCCTTACAATAGTTGCACCTGGTCTTTTTCTTGCCTTTATCAAGAGCCTTCTCAGACTTATTGTTGCTACCTGTGGAAGGAGAAGAAGTTGCAGACCTACTAATAGGAGAAGAAACAGTGGAAGGGACTGCCTTACCACTTCTTCTCTGCTGCTGGGCAGCAATAAATGCTTGATCAACTGCACGCTGCCTGGCCCTGTTTTGCCTGGACTGCGCTTCTTGCAAGAGCTTGTTGACTAAAGTATTATACTTGACAGCATCAGGTCTGTCCTCATTAAGAAGTCTCCACGTGGAAGCAAAAGTTTGATATGTCTCAGGTAAAGCATCAAGAACAGTCTGCACAAGAGAATGATCAGGAATAATCTTACCTACAGAAATCAACTGTTCTTTGAGATCTTTAATCTCAGCAAGAAAAACACTCATGTCATCATCTTCTTGCATAATCTTCAATTCTAGCTCTTTACGCAGGTAAGCGATTTTTGCCTCGTTACGTTCTGCATACAAACCAGCTAGAATATCCCAAGCCCGTTTTGCTGTTTTAGCTGAACGAATATGTGGGGTGATGTTACGTTTGACAGAAAGTGCAATCAAGGCATGAGCCTGCGCATCTTTACCATCCCAACGAGCTTGTTCAGCAGTGGGTAAAACAGCAGCAACAGTAGAGTTGCTAGAACCTGCAACATCCTCAACAGATCCTACATCCACAGAACCTGGACGTACATCCATACCCTGCACAATGTTCCACATTCCTTTTGCAACCAAAACATGATGCATCATGTATGCCCAAAGTGGGTAGTTGCTGTCTCCATCCAATTTGTCATCAGCAGATAACATGCGAAATACATCATTGTTGTTATCAGCCATGGCCACTGACTGAAACTGATGCAAAAGCTACCTGTAATGAAGCAAAGACTGAACAGAAAACAACTCGTGCTATGTAGCTTGGTCCACAATAGAGTACGTATGCCTGTTTTGCAGAAAATTGCACTGTCGAAATTTTTGCAGAAAATGACGAAAACACCTGTGCAGAACTTGAAATGCAAAAACAGAGCCCGAAACGACCTCAGATGCGAATTCTGAGAACGCTAAGCCCTATGGGCTTATTTGCAGAGTATAGGGACCTGGAAGCGCTCGTGAAAGCTCACCTCAATTGGAGAACGTGAGTCGGAGGGTGCTGGCGGCGTAGCCCTGGGAGCCGACGCTTGCTCTGATACCAATTGTTGGAATTAGGGTTGCAGGAAAGCACACAAAGCTTGGAGAAGAAGAAGCAAGAATGCACACAACACAAAGTGTTAGATTGTGTCAATGTACAAAAGATAAGCTAGCCCTAGAGTGATGGGCGTATATACAAGCCGGGGAAAAAAACCTCCTAAAGAGGGAAAAAGTGCCCCGGCGGTCCTAAGTGTGTTCACACACATCACTGCCTATATATATGGCAACATAGAATCCTCTACCAATAGGATCCCTTTTAGCTTTCACCCAGGACTTCCAAATGAGAACTCTCGTTATTACAGCACAACATTCCATAGAGAAGGCATACATGTATAACACCTCCTTGCTTGAAAAGGTCTTCTCCATCTCTACTATGGATCCCACAAACCCTTTTCCAAACAGCAGTAGGGCTGCACCAAATCATATGTCCTTCCCTATAGTCACAGGTTGCATGTAACCGCGAGAAAACTATAACTTGTTCACATGAATCCAAAGACATGTTCTCCATATGAAACCAAAGACCTGTATCCGATAAACCATAGACCTGAATCCATAAACCATAGGCCTGGACTCGCTCGTTGAAGCTTTCGCCCCCCCCCCCCCCCGCTCGCGCTGCCGCCTGCTCGCACACCCCCCTCCCCGCCCTCGCGAGACTGCTCCCCCCGCCTGCCCTGTCCTCTCCGCCCTCGCGTCTGCTCCCCCCCGCCTGGTTTTCTTGCGCCCCCCCGCCCCCCCCCGCCCCTTCTCTTTCGCGCCCGCTGCCCGCTGCCCGCATGCCCCGCCTACTTCGCGCCCCCCTGCTCTCTCCCCTTCCTCCGCGACCCGCCCCCTCCGCCTGCCTCCGCCCCCTCCCCCCCTCCCCCCTCCCTTTTCGCGTTTCCTCCGCCCGCCCTTGCCTTTCGCCGCCTCTGCCTTACGCCCCTTCCCCTCCGCCTGCCTCCCCCCTCCCCCCCCCCTCTTCACGCTTCCTCCGCCCCCCCTGCCTTTCGCCGCCTTTGCCCTTTTCCGCCCCCCTCTGTTTTCAGCCCCTTCCCCTCTGTCCCCCCCCTCCCCCTCTGTCTTCCGCCTTTCCTCCTCTGTCCCTCCCCGCTTCGCCTTTTGTGCAGCTCAGTTCTTGTAGGACACTCCGTTTTCGCTTCGCCTTCGACTAAGCTTCAGACACTGATGGAGGCTCCTCCCGCCCCACCTCAGAGGAACTCTTCCGCAGCCCCCTCGCCCGCCCCTGAGGATACCCCCATCAGGCTTTCTCTTTCGCCAGAAGAGGAAGCGAGCCTCGCCGCAGAGGTGGAACGCCTCCAGGCACATTCCACCATCTGCCATATAGTCGGCACTCGCCCCAGCAGAGCGGAGATCCGGGATCTTCTACAAGCCCGCCTTCTTGCAGATGTGGGCAAGATCCTGGACGTTCAGTTACTGGGCTGCGGACACTACCAGATTGAGTTCGAGATAGCCCAGAGCGTGGCCCAGGTCCTAGCCATGAGTCCCCTTGACATCAGGGGCGCTTGGGCCTTCTTTAGACCTTGGCAGCATGGCTTCGACCCAGCAGCGGCCGAGCAGGAAGAGCGCCTATTCCATGTCACAGTTTGCTTCCCTGGACTCTGCCCCGCGAGTACCTACCGCTCCTTTCTAGGATGGGAGCATTGGTGGACTCGGTGCTTGAGACTGGCCCCACAGCAGCTTCAGTGGTGGCTAGAGCAGTTGGCCTGCCTTCGGTCAGAGTTTTGGTTTTTGACATCTCCTCCCTTCCGAAGGTCATTCAGCTACCTAGGATAGGGGGGGGGGGGGTGGATCGATCAGAGAGTGGAGTTTTCGGGGCTCCCGAACCAGTGTTTTATATGCAGGCAGATCGGCCACCTGGCCAAGGCCTGCCTTCACCGCAGCAGCAGGCCCCGATGGCCCGCCCACACATGCGGCTCGGCAGGCAGCCTCCGAGACACTTGCTCAGCCCACAGAGATCTCGGATTGGCAGCCTGGACAGGGGCGCCGTAGAGGGAGACAGCCACAGCAGCATGCCTAGAGACCGATGCAGCAGCAGTCACAGTCTCAGCATCACTGGGTTCCAGTGAGGAACAGCTTTGCTCCCCTCCAGGAGGAGACCCCAGCGCAGACTGAGGATCAGGAGATGCCAGCACCCCCTCCTCCCCCTCCCCCTCCCCCTCCCCCCCCCCCCCCCCCCCCCCCGCCTCGCGTCCACCTTCGCCTCCTCGCGTTCCCGCTCCCGTTTTGTCAGCAGCTCCTTCCCCACCCCCTTCTCCCCTCCCCTCCTCCCCCTCCGCTCGCCTCAGCTCCCCGGGAGGCCCTGGCAGTACCCTGGCGCTCACCTGCAATCCGGCGGGCATTGAGCACCGACCTTGCTTGAGCACCGCAGAGGAGACCTACCATGCCGATTCGGGCTTCACGGATATCCTCTATCCGCAGTTGGCTGAGTAGTCTCGACACTAGACAGCGCTCGGAGGCTTTTGACTACTCCTTCACACGGCTTTTTGGAGCGGAGGGCCCCATGAGCCAGCACCCATCAGAGTTCATGTGGTGATACCTCCGGCCCAAGGGGAGGAGGCACTTGATTCAGCGGTGGCCTTCTCCTTCCCTCTCTGTGGCATACACGAGGTTGCTCTCTCTGAGCGGGAGGCAGTCGCCATGGGACACAGCCACTGGCGCTTGATCCGAGATTCCTGCAGCACACCGGGTGAGCAGATTCGATTCGTAGCTGCTCGGATGGGGACTATTCTCCATCCAAGCCGCTTGCGAAGGCCCGCCGCATGGCTGAGACAGCCTCCATGTCAGCAGGTCATCCATGAGGATCATCTCATGGAACGTACAGGGCCTTGGCGGCGCACACTATGTACGTTATCGTGGTTGCTTGAGGTAGGAGCTTCAGCGATGCCTGGTTGGGGGCAGTATTGATATTCTGATGATGCAGGAGCACCATTTGAGTGAGAGCAGGATTCGGAGATATGGTTCGGTGATGCCTGGTAGATGGGACACATTTTGGTCTGCAGGGTTTGGCCCCTTGGGTGGGCAGGGAGGAGTATGGTCATTGCGGATGTATGGCGGCAGGCCATTGTGGATCGCGGGGTCATTGTGCCTGGTAGAGCACAGTATGTTATTATGAGGATGCATGATGAGCTCTGTGGCGTGCTCAATGTCTATGCGCCCAACCATGCTAGTGCCAGAGCAGAGTTCTGGACCCTTGTTACAGATGCATTGCCCAAGGCCGCACATTGGTGTGTCGGGGGAGACTTTAACATGCTTGAGGACCCGGCCGATAGGGTGGGAGGCAGTCATGTTACAGTGCACGGCACGGAGCTTGCAGCTTGGGAGCGATTTTGCATGACACTGCGGATCATTGATGCATGGCAGCATGAGGCTTTCTCCCGCTCTCAGGACAGTCTTAGCTTTTCTCGGTCGGATCGCCGGCAGGGAGGGACTAATCTATCACGGATTGATCGCTTCTATGTGGGCGACAGGTTCGGGGAGCGTGGGGGCTCCGTTGGCATTCTCGCTGGCACCTCTTTTTCAGACCATGCGCCAGTTATTTTGACATTTGAGGAGAGGACACGGGAGACCAGCTTACAGTTGAGGATCCCAGAGAGGATACTTACAGATCCCAGTCTTTCTAAGGACATTGAGAGGATATGGCATGATAGCCAGAGCTCTGACCTGGATGCAGCAGGCCAGTGTGCCCAGGGACTCATCGAGCTCAGCTTTTTTTTGCACGCTGTAGCCTTGACACGGCTGGGAGAGACACGAGAGCGGGAGCGTCGCTTGAGACATAGCCTAGCTTCGCTCCAGCGCCTTCAGGAGCAGCAGCCTACATGTGAGTGGGTGGCGTCCCAGCTGAGCTAGGCACGCCAAGAGGTTAGAGAGGCAGAGGAGCAGAGACATGAGTTCTACTATCATCGCCAGGCCTCTCAGTGGACGCAGCTTGGTGATAGAGTGACTGGGGAGTTCTTTGAGATTACCGGACCCCGCCATGCTCGAGCAGGAGTACGCCAGCTCAGGAGGCAGGACGGATCGTTAGCCACTGAGCCCGGGGAGATTAGAGCCATTGCCACTGAGTTCTATAGAGACTTGCTTTCAGCGGAGCCAGCCACGGAGGCACGTGATGCTTGCAGACAGACTGTGTGGGCCCATGTGCAGAGGAGGGTCACAGGGTCACAGATCGTATGCGCACAGTTCTGGGTGAGCCTCTTTCAGAGGATGAGCTTGTTGAGGCTGTGAGGGTCCTTCCGCGCCATAGTTGCCCTGGGGAGGACGGATTGACGCTTGCCTTTTTTATGCGCTATTGGGACCTTTTGGGGCCAGGCCTCCGCAGGGGCTTTCAGTATGTTTTGGACACTGGGGTGATGCCACAAAGCTTTTCAGAGGGCTTGATCTTTCTTATCCCCAAGGGGGAGGGAGTGTCAGATGATATTCGGCATTGGAGACCTATTACGATCCTCAATACTGTCTACAAGGTCTTGGCAAAGGCCTTGAGTTTGACCTGGATCTCCTTTGGGCGACTGCAGAAGGCCTGCCAATCTCCAAAACTGCGTGCTGGGCCTGCCGCCAATGGTCCCCAGGCTAGACGAGGCCAAGAACCCAACATATGACCCTGCTCTGTGCGTACCGCGGGGCTCCAGATGAGCGGCTGTCTGGCCCGCTCCTCATCACAAGTAGGAGGTCTCTGAGAAAGCCCCGGTCTCAGCAGCTCCCAAGCGCGTAGGATGCTCAAGGCAAATCTGTCCTCCCATCCTCTACTGAGGCATGTCCTCCTCATCTCTATGAAGATCCATTGTATCTCTGGTGCCCAAGTGCCCCCTGCTGGGGGAGCCCTAGCCTGCAGTCGCTAAAAAAGAAGCTCCTTCCAAGGCTCAGCGCCTGGAAGCAGCCCCCGAACAATAAGCTTCCCCAATAAGGCTCTACTCTGATCAATTGGATCTATAATGCCCAAGCCCCCCTGAGCCATCGGAAGAGTAATCACTGCCCAAGCAACCTTAGCCTGGGCCGGCTGACCATCCCGCCCGGACCAAAGAAAGTTCCTGATCAGCCTTTGTACCTGGCTGATGCAGGAACTCGAGAAGATCCAGCAAGACGTGATGTACCACATAGTCGCTAAAAGCACCTGATTTGTCACCACCACCCTCCCAGCCAAGGATAGCTGAGCTGTACTCCAATACAAAATCTTCTTCCGAATGCTCAGAAGAAGCGGGGCGATCTGCTGCTCAGGTGACAAATCAAGTCCAATCTGGCATCCCAAATACCGCACTGCTGTGCCAGGAGGAATCCATCTAAAACCCGGGTCTGGGCTCCATGCCGGAGCGGGAGCGCTACTGATCCAAAAGGCCACTGTCTTGCACCAATTGATCAATGCTCCCGAAGCTGCACCAAAAACTTGTAGCGACTGCTCTGCCCTCTGAAGATTAGCCTCCTGGCCATGCAAAAACAATCCCGTGTCATCAGCAAACTCAGAATCGAGCAGGTCCTCACCCCGAACTGGGAGCTGGAGTCTCAAACCAACCTCCTCTGTTGCTGTCAGATACATGCTCATAGCCTCAGCAAAGAAGAGAAAAAGAAACGGGGCAAGAGGGCACCCCTAACGGACTGATCTGGTCAACTCAAAACTCGGCCCCCGTCCTCCTGCCATCAGCACCTGGCTACGAGCTGTGGAGTATAGAGCCGCCACTCCTCGAATCCAGAGTGGCTCAAAGCCCAGGCCAAGCATAGTGCCCTCTAAGAAACCCCAATCGACTCTATCGTATGCCTTCTCAAAATCGAGAAGCATCACGACCAGGTCCTCACCGAGAAATCTAGCTCGAGTCGTCGCCTCCCAGAAGGTAAAAATGTTGTCAAGGATACTGCGCTCCTTGACGAATCCTGTCTGGGTAGCATGAATCAGCTCCCCAAGGAAGGGCTGGATCCTGGAGAGGCTGAGCCACTTCAGAGGGGGGCTGATTATGAGGGATGACATTCAGGAGGCACTCACTGAGGAGTGGTTCACGCCTTTTGAGCCAGCGGCCCCACGGTGGATGGGAGCCTTTACACAATTGGAGATCCTGATTGCTGTCAGAGCTTGCACTGAGGATGGTAGCTGCCTCTACTATGAGATCCAGGATGAGGGCAGACTTCAGAGAGTGGAGGCGGAGTCGCCTTTGGTTGCAGAGTGCATCTTTCAGAGGATACGGGTAGTGGCCGCTACTTCCCGGAAGTGGCATATTGATCCAGACCCTGCAAATGTGGACTCTGATTGGCGCATATGGGCATATGCTGCGCGCCCCTTGGCCCGGCTCCAGTGGGACCCTGGCGAGTACGAGTGGCGTGACCCTTATGCGTCCCCCGAGGCCACAGAGATCACCTTGTTTCAGTACATTGTTCGGTTGGGGAGGCATATTTTGTCTGCGAGGAGGATGGTCTCTCCAGCTGCATCGGAGCATTGGCGGCTACAGGGACTCTCACAGGAGTTGCTGGAGGATTTTTGGACCAGGCTCTGGGCTAGCCGACAGGCACGTAGGATCTCGACTTTCCAGTGGCTGGTTGCCCACAGGGGCTCTGCAGTTGGCACCTGGCTTGTCTACAGTGGTCTTCCGGCGGCCTGCGGCGGCCGATGCGGCCACCCATTGGAGACACACACACACACACAGACATTGCCTATGGGAGTGTCCACAGGCGCATCAGATTTGGCTGAGGATGCTGCGCATTTTGGCCCCCCTCTCTCCAGAGGGCATGTATACGTGGGGTGCTGTTGCTTGGTCGACTTCGTCAGGGCCTGCTCTGGGATACGAGACGGAGCTGGACAGCCAGGCCATTAGAGTCTTTAGGGGCCAGCCTCGCTTTGTTCCTTCACCGGATTTCTCGTCCGCCGGCTGGACACAGGAGAGGGATCTACGATGGGAGCTCCTCAGCAGCCTCACCATATGGTTCACCTGGAGAGCCCGGTGTTTCAGGGCCTTTGAGGGGAGACTGGAGCCACCAGCAGTGACTGTTTGGGGGATTTGGCAGGAGTTGATCCACACCCTGCGAGGACAGTATGACCGCATCCGGGGCGACTCGGATGCGGCGATCTTGCGGCGCCAGGCCTTTCACACCTTTTGGCACAGCGGCCCCTTCTATACCCTACACGCGGGTACCCCCCGCTGGCATTACAGACCACCTGTTTGGATTTTCCCCCCTCCTATTATATGATATAGCCTCTCAGTTATTTGAACTGACATTTGAACTTTTTTGCACCTAGGGAGAGTCTCCCTAGCTGCCTTGATTGGATCTCTGCTCTGCCTTCTTATGAGCAGGAGAGTTTTTTGTAGCCCAGCGGGCGTTTTTTTATAACTAATGAAAGGATCTTTTCTCGGAAAAAAAAAAAACCATAGGCCTGTTTCCTCGTTACCAAAGTCCTGTTTCTTCGCGAAAAACCAATGTCCTGTTTCCATGAGAAAAATCCACATATGCACCATCCTATCACGGTGCCAAAAACCTAGAGAGAGAAAGATAGAGGACGTGTCAAGCAATCCCCGAATACACATAAGTCCAAGACGAAGGGCAACAACACATCTTTTCCAAGAACATCATCCTGTGCATCTTAGCTTGATCCTCTATATCCCAATCTCGTAAACAAAGCTTGCAATCCATGAGAGAGAGAGAGAGAGAGAGAGAGAGAGAGAGAGAGAGAAACCCCTTGGCTGTTAGCTTCTCGGCGCCTCCATCAGCTCGCCTCCTTCCACGAGAGAGAGAAGAGTCGTGCTGTTCAGCCCAACAGTCGCCTGGATATATCTCTGCTGGCTGCTTCCACACATGCAGCCTGCCTGCATCCGCCTAGCTCCCGTTGCTAGCTGCAGCACATATGCGTAGCCACCTGGTCTTCCACACGTGCAGCCTCCACCTGAAGCCCGCCCGGCTGCCCGACTGGCAGCAGCCCCTACGGACAGCCACCTAGTCGCCTTTGCTGGCTGTAACCCATGCGCAGCCGTCTGGCACCCTTTGCTGGCTGTAGCCCGCCTCATGCGCAGCCTGCCTGTAGCCTATGTGCGTAGTAGCCCTGCCTGTAGCCCATGCGCAGCAGTGCCCTGGTCTTACACACGTGCGAGGAGCAGCGCCGACTCCATACGGCGACCTACCCAACGATGACCACCACCCGGCACTCGCCGCTGACCACATGGCGACCACCTGATGACTTCAACGATGACCACCCGGCGATCTGCCCTCCTTCAACTCCGCCACCCTTCGCTTTATAAAGAGGCGATTTGCTTTTTCTCAAAAACGCCAAAAGCAACATATCAAAAACGCATGCCCATAAAAATAATAATATTTTTATCATCAAAGGTTTAAAACCTTATAAACTTTAAAATCCCTTTTTGTCCCCTTTCACACTTGGGCTGGCCACCATATATGGGTTTCCTTTTCATATCCAATTGGTGCGTGTTCACACTGTCCATCCCGTGCCCGTGCCCGTGCCTGTGCCCACCTGCTTGTTGTCCAGAGGGAAAAACACAAGGTTGTAACACTTTGCCTCTGTTGATGACAAGGCAAAATATAGCTGCCTCTTACTGCTCCATGAAATTGCTCTTGAGCCAAGGGAAAAACTGGAGCCTGATGTCAAGGTCCTCGTGTCTGGCTTTCCTCCCCAATCTGAATCACTCCGACCGTGGAGTTTGATTCCATCCATCAATCCCCCTCCCGTGTAAAAGAGTCCAAGATCATTCGCATATTGCAGAAACCACACGATACGCAATCCTACCTCCCAAAGAGTCATCTGCAAACATGAGCTCAACAGCCTTATTAGGAAGCTCCCGTCCAATATGGCATCCATCAACCAAATCAATGAACCATTCTGCTTCCCAGTCAAGGAGGCATCATACTGCACACAAGGATCAACACCTATTACGGTGGGATGCCAAGTCCTGGAAACCTGCTGAAGACCACTCAAGGCCTTCGGAAACCTGTAACCAACCCCCTCTGAATCTGGAACCACAAAGCCTGGAGAATGTGCAACATCCACCTCCTTCTGCAAGTAATCAACTGTCACCTGCCTGGCTTTCCAAGAGGTCCCCGTGGAAAGAACTTCCTCATCTACAGGAGTTTCTTTGTCCCGAATACTACGAGACATCAGAGCATAAGTTACCTGTGAAGTTTACTTTGACTGACGAACACAAGAACTACCAACATCTGTACTGGAAAGTTCCTGCCAACTGGTGCCATCAACTGGTAAGCTATCCTCCATCTGGTCCCGGAAAGCCCACACCCGTAGCGTATCCACACTTAAGTGGCCATTACCAGACTGCCACTTATCACAAAACTGAGGACCTGGGAGAGAGTGCTGAAAGTTTGTAAACTCCATTCTCCACTCCGCCTTCCCAAACTACCTAGCCTGTTGCCTTGTCCCGGAGAGCAACAAAATGCTCATCAAACTCCACCTGTACGCCAGTCGTGCAAACCTGATGCACTGACAACAGATGAAAACCAAGTGACGGAACATACAACACCTGGGAGGAATGCTTCCCCCCTCTGCCATCGGGAACTATCTCCAACCTGCCCTCACTGTGAACTGGGATAGTGGATGTATCCCCAGTAAGAATGTGACGAGAATACCTGCAGAGATCTTGTAAATCTGAACGGGAAGGAGTCATGTGCTTTGAAGCACCATTGTCTAGAATCCACTCCCGAGTATCCGTAGCGGAGAGTCCTCCAACCACCTCCCTGCCCGAAGAAAATGAAACATTGGTGTCCATCACCTCCATGTGCACAAAAGCTGGAGTCTTCACGGTTGCTGCTGAGGATTCTGCACCCTTATCGGTGCTCTGCTTGGGACACTGCCTCCAATAGTGGCCTTTCTCGCCACAATCATTACAGGTCCTCTCTGCCTTCAGTTTCTCACGGTCTGCGTCGGACATCTTCTCAGAAGGCTTTTCCGATGAATTTTTCCCTTTGCCCTTGTTGTTATGGCCTTTCGACCATTGGCCAGTTAAGGCATCCGAACCTCCGCCCTGTGGAGGGTTCGTGAATCTTTCCTCCTGGTCCAAGACCATGGGCACAAGCTCCTCCCGTGTGATGGTGCTGAGCCTGGTAATCAAAGAAGAGTAGAAAGCTGAGTACTGAGAGGGCAGATGCGACAACAAGGTGATGGCCATATCCTTTGATGATATCTCCTTCCCAGTTTGAAGAGCTTCCTGCTGAAGAGCCTGCAGCTTGTTAATGTGCTCCCGCATCGTCGATGACTTTGTAGGATTCATAACCCGCATCTGTACTTCCAAGGAAATCCTCTTCATGGGCGATACCCTGTTATAAAGAGAAGCCAAATGCTGCCATATACCTTTGGCCAGCTTCATATGCTTTATATGATTGATTACCTGCGATGTGCAGTTGAGGAAGATGAAAGAGCGGACCCTGGCATTGACACGATCCCACAACTGTGCCTGTGCCTCGCGGCCCTTCCGAATCAAGGGTAACTCCCCTTCCTCTACCTCCGGCCGTGGAACCCCAACAACAATGAAATCAGCAAGGTCATAAGACTCCAGAACAAATTCCATCATTACCTTCTAGATGCCGTAGTTATTCTTGTCCAATTGACGGTCCATTAGGAACGTGGGGAGTGTCGGGATCTTCACATGCTTCTCAGCCATCTCAAGTAAATCTGCCATTGTGGGGATGTAACTGAAAAGGGTGGGTGGGTGGGAAAAAAGAAGAACTTAAACTTGCAAGTGGCTGTCCAGCAAATCAGCCCGCCTTCCTCTTGCTTCTCCTCTTCCCGAACAGTCCAAAACAGTCCACCAATCAGCAACAAAACAGCCCCCCCTCTTGCTCACACAATTCCCAAGATCTATCAAGAGCCTAGAGCTCTGATACCATGTCAGAATATGCAGCGGAGATGATGATGAAATCTGAGAACACAAGAGCAAGTGCACTGCAGAAAAATATAGCAATGGAGAAGGAGAGAGAGAGGCGTGTAACTCTGCTCTATATACACAAGAAAATCCTGAAAATATGATACAATGAGTGGGGGGCCATGCGGCCATTTTATATGGCCCCACATGTGCAGTTGGCCTGTTGTAGAGACAGCCGAAAGCAGCAAAAAGTCCACGACCAGCACATGTCACCAGGCGGCCAGCTTCTCAGGGTCGGCCCTCACACGTGTGGAGTCAGCCAGCCCCAGATGGTCCACGACCTACACCAGCTTCAGGCGGCCAGGAGCAGAGAGAAGCAGGACCAACTGGCTAACATCTGGACCACTTAGGACAGCCTCCCACACCAGAAAAAATAGGGAAAAAATATGGAGAGGGGGGAAAAATGAGAAAACACCTAATCCGGACGGGCACACCCACGACAGAGGCCCTGGTGTATATGTATAGACAGGAGATGACTGCTATCAGTTACTTGGGCCAAAATGTCCTTGACCCAAGCTTACTTGCCGATATCTTCCATGAGCAAGTCAATGCAATGGGATGTCCATGGAGTCCAAACAATTGTCGAGAACTCCTTCTCCACCATGCGACCCATTGCACGACAATTGGATGCATTGTCGGTGATGACTTGCACCACATTTGCATGGCCAACCTACAACCCAAAGTGCTCATGTAATTAGTACTATGTGACATGTACTATGTTACATGAACACGTAGACTTATAGTATGTACAATGAATAATTTACCTCGATGATTGCTTGGCGGATGTGTTGGAACATGAAACTCCCACTTGTCTTTCTACCGGCTTTCCTAGCATCCACCGCTTGTAGGAAATACGTGCCAAGAGGGCAAGACATGAGGATTTTGATGATGCTTCTCCTCTTCCGATCACTCTCTCCATCGAAGAGGATGCTACATCCATACTTGGCCCATCCCAAACGAATAGGCTCAAGTGATCTACCAATCCTCTCCTCCTCAGTGAGCTTCTTCGTCCTCATGTCGGCATAGCTTACTCCCGTCCATCCATCGCATGGACCGATGGCGGCAATGGCCTTGACCATCCTCTTCCATTGCGGGGTTTGAAGAACATGAAAAGAGAGATTGCACTCAATGATGGTGCGAGCAATCTCGATCTCCGCCACTCGTTGCCGCTCTTTGACATAGGCCTTTATGTTTTGAGTGGCTTGTAAAGTGGCTTGTACAAGCCCTCTAGCACCAGCATCATTAGAGAGATGTCCTAGTCGCTTTGATTGTGAGCTTGACCCCGATCCTTCCCCAATATTGACACTCGCGCTTCCGGATGTCGAAGAGGGCATCAGTGTCCCTTCCTCGAGCTCTTGTTGTCGAAGAGGTGGGCTTGACCGTGTGTTATCCGCTTGCAAATGAGAGTTCTCCCTAATCGCCTCATCAGCAATGGCTTGTGGAATGGATTGACATCCGGAGATTCCACCTTCTCCCAACTTTGCCATGTGACGAAGCACTCGGGTGATGGTGCTATTCCCTTCGAGCGGGATTGGCCGGCTTAGGCATGATGGATTATGAGGGAGAGAATGTGTGTGTGTGTGAGAGAGGGAGAGAGAGAGAGAGTGTGTGTGTGTGTCTAGAGAGAGGCCTTGAGGGAGGAAGATGTCAGAATATGCAGCGGAGATGAAGACAAAATTTGAGAACACAAGAGCAAGGGCAGAAAAAATACAGCAATGGAGAGAGAGAGAGAGAGAGAGAGAGAGAGAGAGAGAGAGGCGTGTAACTCTACTCTATATACACAAGGAAAATCCCGAATACAATAATACAATGGCATGGGGCAATGGGGCCATTTTATATGGCTCCAAACATGCAGTCGGCCTGCATCAGGGACAGCCGACAGGAGACAAAAAAACCCACGACCTGCACACAGCAGTCGGCCTGCATAAAAAGGTCCACAACATGTCCAAACCAGTCGGCCAGCTCTAGAATGTGAACTCATGCAAACTGATGCAGTCAGCCAGCAACTGGGTCCTCCTGCCATCACAGGGGAGCCTTCCAAGCCATGGAAAAATAGGGAAAAATGGAAAAAAAATATGGAGAGGGGAAAAATGAGAAAACACCTAATACAAGCGGGCACACCCACAACAGAGGCCCTAGTGTATATGTATAGACAGGAGATGACTTCTAACACTCTCTCTCAGCTCCTGGTTGTGGAACCATCCCCAGGGAGCTGGAGTGCCGCTGGAGCAGCGCGTGAGATAGCGACTTCGTGAAGAGGTCCACCGCACTGTCCTCCGGGGAACAGAACTCTAGCAAGATGTCATCAGCAACGATCTTTTCATGAACAAAGTGCCTCTGGATGACCAAGGATTCCACCAGTGGAAACCCAATCTTGCCAAGTAACCTCTGCAACTTCACCACCTCGCAAGCAGCACCTCAAGCAGCCCGGTACTCTGTCTCTGTCGACAAGGCAAGAGATAGCTACTGCTCCATAAAACTGCTCCTGAGCCGAGGGTAAAACTGTCACCTGAAGTTGATCTCTCCTTGTGTCTGGATCTCCTCCCCAATCCGAGTCACTCCAACCGTGGAGTCGGACTCCATCCATCAATCCCCCTCGTGTGTAAAAGAGTCCAAGATCCTTTGCATGCTGTAGAAACCACAAGATACGCAATCTTACCTACCAAAGAGTCCTTTGCAAACATGAGCTCAACAGCCTCAGCAGGAAGCTCCTGTCCAATCTGGTATACATCAACCAAATCAATCCGTCCAACTAACGGTCCACTGCGAACGTGGGGAGTGTCGGGATCTTCACATGTCTCTCAGCCATCTCAAGCAGATCTGCTATTGTGGGGATGTAACTGAAAAGGGTCGGTGGGTGGGAACAAAGAAGAACTTACACCTGCAAGTGGTTGTCCAGCAAATCAGCCTGCCTTCCTCTTGCTTCTCCTCTTCTTGAACAGTCCAAAACAGTCCACCAATCAGCAACGGAACAATCAAAATCTGAGAACACGAGCAAGTGCAGAAAAAATACAGCAATGGAGAGAGAGAGAGAGAGAGAGAGAGAGAGCAGTGTAACTCTACTCTATATGCACAAGGAAAATCCCGAATACAATAATACAATGGCATGGGGCAATGGGGCCATTTTATATGGCCCCAAACATGCAGTCAGGCTGCATCAGGGACAGCCGACAGGAGACAAAAAAAGCCCACGACCTGCACACAGCAGTCGGCCTGCATAAAAAGGTCCACGACCTGTCCAAACCAGTCGGCGAGCTCCAAAATGTGAACTCATGCAGTCGGCCAGCAATTGGGTCCTCCTGCCATCACAGGGAAGCCTCCCAAGCCATGGAAAAATAGGGAAAAATGGGGAAAAAATATGGAGAGTAGGGAAAAATGAGAAAACACCTAATACGGGCAGGCACACCCACAACAGAGGCCTTGGTGTATATGTATAGCCAGGAGATGACTTCTAACAGAAGAGTGTGTGTGTGTGTGTGAGAGAGAGAGAGAGAGAGAGAGAGAGAGAGAGAGAGAGAGAGAGAGGCCTTGAAGGAGGAAGAGAGAGGGTGTGTGAGAGAGGGGGAGAGAGAGACAGAGTGTGTGTGTGAGAGAGAGAGAGAGCCTTGAGGGAGGAAGAGAGAGGGTGTGTGTTAGAGAGGGAGAGAGAGAGGGTGAGTGTGTGTGTGTGAGAGAGAGAGAGTGTAACGTGCGGAAGCTCTGGGTAGTCTTCTTTCAGCCCTAAACACTCTTGAAGACCTTCTGATGCAAAAACGCACCATGATGCAAAAACGCAGGTAGAGAGAGAGTAGAGAGAGAGAGTGAGAAGTGCTGGAATTTCAGTATATACTATGTACAAAAAAGGTACAGATCTTTACAGCCATGGGCTGCCTTCATAAAAAGGTTCCTAACCCTAAATTCTGTCCCCTATGGGACCTCTAAGTGACCCACACCCCTAGTGGGTGGAATGCCTATTACAAAGAGCAAGGGGGCTATTTATAGCCCCTTGGAATACATGAGAAACTGGCCGACTGCTGGTCGGCCAGTTCATAATTCTTTAATTCCATTGAATGCTGCCGACTGGTCCTTTTGATGCGCCTTCAGCCAGCACCCCTCTGTCCTGCAGCCGACAACCCACTGGTGTTGCTGATGTCATCCTCCATCCAGCCGACATCCCTTCTGATCCATGCTTTGTTCCAAGTCCTGCTCCATGTCCATCTTCTACTGGTTCATAGTCTTTATTTGCTTGCCTCTTCTGGATCTAGCCCTAGAAATGTCCATGGCATTTGTGATGCACATGACATCCCCCTCTGCTAAACTTGATGACGGGAATCCAACCTGCTCTTGGATGACTGTCATCATCCCAATCCTGTTCCGAAATCCCTCTGTCATTATCCATCCTTGGCAAACCTTTTTCTCTGAAAATCCGATCTGTTCTCCAAACCACTCTGTCTCTGATGAAGATCTATGCATCTGGTCTTCCTCTAGTCCACAATCCATTCCTGCCCTGGCTCGGAACACCGTCTTGGTCTTCGTTCCTGGAACTGAGTCTGGCACTCTCACATCACCCTTGGAGGATCAACCTCCCTTGGGACCGTTCCCTTAGAACCTATCTGGCTTACGGAACTGCCATCCCCATCTGGCACTGTGGAACACCACCAACAAACCTCCTGGGAGTTCTTCCCGATCTGTGTTCCCGCCTTGGGCTTCGAATCCGTGTACTTTCCTGTACCTTGGACCTGTACACCATCATCTGGGACTGAATTAGTGTTTAGTTTTGCTGAGCGTGATGCTCTGATACCAATGTAACGTGCGGAAGCTCTGGGTAGTCTTCTTTCAGCCCTAAACACTCTTGAAGACCTTCTGATGCAAAAACGCACCATGATGCAAAAACGCAGGTAGAGAGAGAGAGTAGAGAGAGAGAGTGAGAAGTGCTGGAATTTCAGTATATACTATGTACAAAAAAGGTACAGATCTTTACAGCCATGGGCTGCCTTCATAAAAAGGTTCCTAACCCTAAATTCTGTCCCCTATGGGACCTCTAAGTGACCCACACCCCTAGTGGGTGGAATGCCTATTACAAAGAGCAAGGGGGCTATTTATAGCCCCTTGGAATACATGAGAAACTGGCTGACTGCTGGTCGGCCAGTTCATAATTCTTTAATTCCATTGAATGCTGCCGACTGGTCCTTTTGATGCGCCTTCAGCCAGCACCCCTCTGTCCTGCAGCCGACAACCCACTGGTGTTGCTGATGTCATCCTCCATCCAGCCGACATCCCTTCTGATCCATGCTTTGTTCCAAGTCCTGCTCCATGTCCATCTTCTACTGGTTCATAGTCTTTATCTGCTTGCCTCTTCTGGATCTAGCCCTAGAAATGTCCATGGCATCTGTGATGCACATGACAGAGAGAGAGGGGCTGCCTTGAGGGGGGGAGAGTGAGTGTGTTGGGCCTTGGGCCTTGGCTGTGGGTATGAGAGAGTCGAGAGGGGGAGAGAGTGTGTTGTCGGCTGTATCAAATAGCCCCGCCCCCCGTCTAAGACAAGTCACCAGACCAAGTCGACCCAAACGGGTATAAACGGGCATAATCCCAAACTTTCCTAAACGGGCGAAAACGGTGCAGTCAGCGGGAAAAAAAATCATTGAGATCCGTACGCCTCGATCAGCCGTCCATACGCCTCGAATGGATCGTATGCCTTGAAGGCCTTGCTCGGATAGGTGCGTGCTTCGTAACAACCTTGAACCACGTACATGTGATCATGGATGGGACTCTGGACGTGACCAATCTCGCACTCCTCGTCTTGCAGTAGCTTCGCCTTCTCGTGAACAGCAAAAGATAGGATTGTGCACAATTTGTAATAGCAACCATAGATGGTTTGAATGCCCTAAACGACCCAATGCTCCTCAAAACCGTAATGTGGAACCTTCAACTTCAGAAGACTGCTCCGATAAAGGAAAACGTGCAGTAGCTCATGCACTTCATGTTAGTTATAACCTTGACATATTTATGGCAAACTTTATTGAGTCACTTGATGACAACATCGAGGATTCTTCTTGCATGACTTCAGAAGAACAACAAGATGATATATTGAAAAGTCCTTGGATTCTTTATCTCAAGATGATGAGTCACCAACGATGGACTTCTTTGAAGACACAGAGATTACAAAAGCAGATATAACACTTGTTTCAACCTTACCCACATGGAATGATACGGTTGATATCAAGCAAGAGGATAAAGTTTTCAACACTGCAGAGAATTTGAAGCATTCTTCTAACAACTTGGATGAGTACTTCACTACTATGAAGCGGAATACTTCAACAGATACTATTAAGGTATTATAAAGAGAATTCATGGTTGAACCTTCAGATTTTTCTACCATGTTAGTAATACATGGTAGATTAGGTCATCTCTCTCTACTGCGTATTGAGCATGAAGAAGAAGCTGTTTGTTGTGCATGGGTTTAAGTCTCTGATTAGGTGCTTATCACAATCAATCAATCATAAACAGGCTTCCGCAAGCTACTAGGTTCTCAAGTGAGGACTGTTTATGCCTAGGGACTCGGTGATGTGTAGCATGGGGGACCAGGAAGACATTAGGGACGCATTAGTATGGCGTAGGCGGTTAGGTTCACAGTGGACGTCTGGAGGTAATTGGTATATAGATGGATAGGAGTTTAAACAATCTATGTCATGCTAGGGTTTCTTGCTTTTGGGAGCTCATCATCTTCTTCCTCTCGATCTCATGGTAGGGTTAGGGTTGAAGCTGAGGGTCTCGACACATAGGAGGAAGTACACTGGTGGATGGAATTGCTTCAATGACTTCTGGGAGGAGAGTTCTCTACAGGAGGTGTTTCAGCCAGAGCTTGTCAATGAGAGTTCTTCTCAAAGGCCGATGTATGAACTAGTGCTGCTAAATAGAAGGACGCTATGGTGAATTGAAAAGCCATGTCCTGGGCATGTGTGCTTGATAGTACAAAAGCATAGTTTTTAAAAGAAAATTAAGCGGGATAATTTAATTTCAGCTAATTTGTAAATGAAATTGTTGCCCCTTTTTTTGGTTGGATATTTTGGAGTCTAGTAAGTGTTCAGTGGTGTGTGAACACTCTCTTATTAAGAGAACATAAGATAGGGGCCTTGGTGCCTATATAAATCATTGTACATGGTGGAAGTATTATCATAATACAATCATTGTTGTGCTGTGCAACAACTCTCTCTCTTGTGTGTGTGTTCACACATCTCCCTCTTCCTCTCTCTCTTTCTCTCTCTCTCTCTCTCTCTCTCTTCCACCCATCCATATCTATGCACCAAGTCACCGTGAATGATCTCTCATCACTCCTTCCACTCACACTCTCGTGGCTGAAACCATGTTCACCTACATCACCGCCATGTATGATGTGTTCTCTTTGCTGCCCCACCATCACACGTACCTTTTTTCCTCCATTCAGTCTTGCGTTTTTCTCTATTGCCCCGCCACTTATGCTGCCACCACCTCTGCCTGCTGTTTGATAATTCAGTTGGAGCTTCTAGGGCATTAGAGAATTGGATAAGACAGGACAAAGACAAATGACAGAGATGAAGGCAGGTCAAGCAAGGAACTCAGTTGTTACTTCTGTCTTGCTGATTCTATTTGAGAAATGTACATACTACATGTTATGTGTTTGTTGTGTGTTGTGTGAGCCAACAAGATGTGTTTGCTTTCACATGAGCTCACTGCTTGCCAGCGCATGCATGAATAGTAAAGTATCCTGATTTTCCCATGCTTCGTTTCTTGCACCAGCACTTGCAAACTTTATAGTTGCTTTGCAACACTAGCTAATTTTCTGGAGTAAATGTACTGCAGGAGCGCAAAAAATGGAATGAACCAAACTGCTTATTTGAACACATGGTGGTGGTTGGTCTTCATCCTGAAGTAGAGACACAGGCGTTAGAAGCAGGGCTTTTGAAGAGAAGGACTTGGGAGAGAGAGCTCGATGCTCCTGAACGTCTTAGAGATGTTATGAGACAACAATTTCGGGGCTCTTCTCCTCCCATTCCGGAGCCAGAGGTAATATTTTGTAATGATTGGTTTGTGCATGGAAAATGTGGTGGAAGGTCTATCTTATGTATCTTTTGACTTGTGTGTACATAAGAAGACTGAACAATTGTTGAAAAGCTGTTCGCTATCTTGTTGCAGATTCTTTTCACATTTCCACCTGGAAAAAGGTTGCCTATGAGACAAAAGGACTTACTTGCCTTCTGCTTCCCGGGTGGAGTTGAGGTCAGTATAGTAGGTTCAGCACCTCTACTTGTATTCACTTTTGTATAAAAATGTGTGTTTAAGGTGTACATGCCATGGGTACCTTAGTTTGGGGGATGCCATAGCATGTAGTCTTTGCCATGCATGATGTAGTTGATGGTTCAAAGGTTTTGTGAGTTAAGTACTGCTATTGGGATATTGAAATGCACGTACAGTGATGAAAGAAGCAGATCTGCGAGACTTTTACAAGAATGCATTGACCTGAAAACCAGAGACACCAGATATGGGAAATGCTTGTGTGAGATGGGTACAGGAGGGTTTGTGTCATAGTCACATGGGAACGCCGTTCCACTGGTGTGGAATGGGGGAACGTGGAGGAAGCCACCTTGGGAACGGTGGAACGTGGAGCTACGTGGCTTTTATTTTTTTTTTCCCTCATGCGCGAAACGGCGACGTTACTGTTTTTTTTTCTCCACGTTATGGCAGCCGGCGCGTAATAGCGTATCCTCTTTTCTTTTTTTTTGGGTTACGGGTGCCCAACGTTTTGGGCACCCGTAACCCTTAAAAAAAAGAAAAGAGGATACCTGCTTTGAGCGCCGCCGCCGCCGACCCCTAAAAAAAAACAAATCAAAAAACAAAATTAACGAATAGATATTAGATTATGCAACGTTCAAAAAAAACGTTGAAACTTGAAAGACGACCTGCAGGCTGCCAGGCTGCCCTGCAACGTTCAAAAAAAAAAACGTCAATATCAACGTTAAAAAAAAAACGTTCCTCTCTGGAGTCCGAGAACTTATAAAATCCAGTGCAGCTGCAAGTACAGTGTGCAATGTGCATAGCCAAGTACAATCTCTCTCTCTCATAGCCAAGTACAATCTCTCTCTCTCTCTCTCTCTCTCTCTCTCTCTCATAAGGTCATTGAGTTTGCTATCAAATTCTTGTCTCTTTTTGTCTACTTTCAATTGTATATTTGTCTCTTTTTGCCTGCTTTTAATTGTATATTTGTCTACTCATGTGTATTGGAATATGATAACGTGTCGTTCCGGATCCCGTTCCGGATTGCAAGGGGTCCCGTTCCCGTTCCGGATTGGCCCCTCGTTCCCATATCCGTTCCCGTTCCCTGGTGACTATGGTTTGTGTACATTCAATGGAAGGCTATGTTGGGCCACATGCTGTTGAAAACTAGGACCTAGCTTGGCTATGGTAGTTCAAACTTAAATAACAATACTATTATAAGGATTGAACCATAAACCTATAAGGCTAACAAGATCAAAGTGCAAGAGCAAAATGTACATAGAAAGTACTCAAAACCACAACACTTTATATTTCATAAGAACCACACACCAAGTACAACGTTTAGTAGGCCTCATAGCCTCATCCACTCCAACCCTAAATCCCATCTACCAATCAAACGACACACTCCCAACCAATCACAAAATAATCTCCTACAACCATTCTCAAACCTTTCAAAGTTGCACATTGTTTTATCCCGACAGGCCTAGGATTAGGGCTAGGGGCATGTGCTAACCTAGGATTAGGGTTAGGATTAAGGGCTTAGCTAGGGCATAGGAACCTGGAGGGTTCACACGTGGGCTAAGGGCACTAGCAAGAAGAGGTCTAGATTTGGCTAAGAGCTTATAATTAATAGCTTGGGGCTAATAGTGGCTAAAAGCTTATAAATAAAGAGGGAAAGCTTATAAATAAAGCAAGGGCCAATAATAGCTGGATTATTACTATACGAGTTACCTTCGGGTCACTTATTAGACACGAGGTCAAGTAGTCACACGGTGGCGTGGGGCTACCAAGGAAGCGTGCAGGATCTCATGGCCATGGAGCTGCAAGGTGGGTGGTTTGGCCTAGAGTGTTATCTAGGATCCTTTGACTGAGGATAGCGTCGGGCCCAAGCTTGATGGGTGCTCCAAGCCTTCGCCAAGTGATGACCGTGGGGTTGTCAAGTGGTGTCAGGAGGCTTTGGCTAAGTAGGATTCAAGCTTGAATTTGCACATACATGGGTCAGTCCAGGAATGCCTCAACAGTCTTAACTTCACAAACACGTTTATTTTCAAGTACTTTTTGTACTCTTTTGTAAGACCCCTAATTAATAATTTTTCGAGGTCTTTGCTAAACTCTGCTGGAATCTAGTTTTTGTTGCATGCTTTTACTTTTGCACATAAGTGGACAGTTCTTTTTAAAATGGTGAAGAGATCACACTAGGCTTTACCGTGAACCCTTCGTGTTATCCAGATAGCCACTGGGTGACAGGTGACCCGGACATTCTTGCTAGGTGTTGACGTAACCCAAGACTGGATGTTGAGTAAGGTAGTCTTGTGGTGAACCGTGACTCTTGGATGCCTGGGCCGAGATTTCTGTATGGCATATAGACAATAGTGGAACCGACTGCACGAGCCAATGACACGGATTGGGGTGTGAACATGGTGGTATCTTTCATCCTTGACTTCACATAGATTGGATTGATTCTCAAGTTGACCTTGGTGTTCAGAGGGGAATTCGGTTGCTTCAAGGGTGGGTTGTAGAGGGGAAAGTTGGCCATTCCACCTATGATCATGTGGGGTGTGCTTTGGTGGTATGGGACGCCATAGTGTATTCTCATGTAGAATCTCCCGAGGCTTCGCGGGTTTCTTATCTGGGACACTCTAAGCTTTAGCATAGTTAACGTATGGTAATTGTGAGGAGCAGTGCTAGTTTGCGAGGGACAACAAGATAAGGACCTTTCTTGATTGTCTAAGCATGGCATGTTACCCGTAGGGTGATTCCTCACACACTTTTTCTCGTGTAAAAAATTGATGCGTCAGAATTGCGCACGAGAGAGATGAGAAGTTTTGCTGCTTCTCAGTCTTAGACCGAATGTCTAGACCAGTTGATGGCTGGACCATTTGATACTCCAAGGTGGATGCAGTTACACGAGGTTATTTTGATTGGAGGACTTGGGAGTCATGTGGATTTCCACTTGTTCAACGGGGTGTAACCGTGGACATGTTAAGAGGTGGAATATGTTATAACCATTGTCCTTCAAGATCTCTATTAACGGGATTGTGTGGATCTTTGGTTCATCCCAATTTGGTGGGGTGAAAGTGGCTGTTAGTTGTATATTGTCTTAAGGATTTTCGAGGACACGGGAAATACGCAGAAATTGATGGGGAGTTTTATGCTTGCTCTAAAATAGACCTAAGTATCTGATAGTTATGTGTGAAAACACAATCTCCGTTCAGTCTTTGATGAGGATTGGACACGGGAGATCTTGCGGTTGGTCTATTCTACTAGAAGTACAAGGCACTAGGACTTGGTTGTGCATTCAACGGACTAGTCTTTGCCGACAACTAATACAAGATGCCATGTGGTATGACAATTGAGTTGTGCTATGGGTTTGTGCTAGGGTTGTTATGGTAGAGCTTGTTGCACTTTAGGATGCCCTATTCGGATTTAGCTCTTGGATGAGAGTTGGATTGACAAGAAGCAATTGGATCTTTGTAGCACGGTCTACAAAAGGAGACTTACATTGACCTAGGCAAGAGGTAGACTTCAATAGATGCTATGTACGGATGTCCGGATCCGGGGATTCGCTTAGATAGGCTTATCTCCTTATGCATTCACGAGGATGTGAATTGAACCAAATGTGGGAAGTATGTTATGTCCCGATAGGCCTAGTACTAGGGCTAGGGGCGTGTGCTAACCGAGGGTTAGGATTCAGGGCTTAGCTGGGGCATAGGGACCTGGAGCGTTCACACGTGGGCTAAGGGCGCTAGTAAGAAGAGGTCTAGATTGGCTAAGAGCTTATTGTCATCTACATGCACATGGACATGCTAATCCCAAGGCTAATCCTTGAAGGGTATCAGATAAATAGACTATTTAGGGCATGAGCAGGGCACAGGACTCAGGAGGACACTAGAAGGGATCCCTATGGATTAGAACTTGGTTGGCTAGGTTGGCAACATTTATGGATTTTATGTCCATTAAAGTTGGCCCACAGCAGTTGGCCAACATAAGTTGGTGTCCCAATGCCTATATAAAGGCCTAGCCAAGAACTTTCTCTCTCCTCACTTGAGGGCAGGTCTAGAAATAGGACCCTTGAGGTCTAGATTAGGTTTGGGGCAAGCCCATGGCTGCCAAAAACATGTACCCTTTTTTGTATTATATGAGTATATTGAAAATACAGCTCTCTCTCTCTCTCTCTCTCTCTCTCTCTCTCTCTCTCCTCTCCATCTCTTCTTGCGTTTTGCATCTATGTGTTCGTATGTAAGGTGTTTAGGGCTGAAAGAAGAGACATAGATTCCGTACATGTGACGTTTGTATCATAACTTCAGGCCAATTCTGAGATATTGTTGCTGCCCATGCCCCACCTACCCTTACTGTATCGTGCATGGTAAAACCACGGCCTATGTCTTGATCTTTTGGTGGTTTGGTGACCAGGCAACATTGTATTAGCTTCAGGTTCAGCAATGCTAAGCACTGATGGCATCCCAGATGAAGGTGCACAGTCCAAGGAGAGTAACACAAGACATGGAAGAAGTTCCGAGAGGAGGTTGGTTAGTGCCAAGCGGTGTTCCACAAGACCCAAAGGAATGGCAGCCTTGTGGGTCGGATGCCACTTGGGCCATACCAGGAAAGGCTTTCAGGAAAACGGTTCCAAGGGATGATGATCATCCAAGAAGGGGTGGAGTGAGGATGCGAGACTCAATACTCAGGAAAAGAAGAAAGTGTTCAGGGATAGGGCATGAAGGGCCAGGGGGCAAGTGGAACAAATGCACAGATCTTCACCAGACTTCGTAGTGGAATCAGAGACCGAAGGCAAGGTTTTAGTGAAAAGGATGCCAGGTATGGGAAGGATGACAGGTATGGGAGACCATGTCTGGAGACAGGGGATGACATTCATCTAGGGTCAGAAGTTGGAATCTCGTCATCAAGTTTAGTAGAAGGGGATGTCATGTGCATGCACATTTCCAAGGCTAATCCTTGAAGGGCAGCAGATAAACAGACTATTTAGGGCATGAGCAAGGCACAAGAGGACACCAGACGGGATCCCCATGGATCAAGACTTGGTCGGCTAAGTGAGCAAGCCATTTTGGGCTGGTCAGGAGCATTTATGGATTTTATGTCCATTAAAGCTGGCCCACAGCGGTCGGCCAGCATAAGTTGGTGTCCCAATGCCTATAAAGGCTCAGCCAAGAACTCTTTTTATTATCTCTCCTCACTTTAGGGCAGGTCTAGAAATAGGACCCTTGAGGTCTGGATTAGGTTTGGGGCAAGCCTATGGCTGCTAGAAACATGTACCCTTTTTTGTACTATATGAATAAACTAAAAATACATCTCTCTCTCTCTCTCTCTCTCTCTCTCTCTCTCTCTCTCTCCATCTCTTCTTGCGTTTTGCATCTGTGTTCCTATGAAAGGTGTTTAGGGCTGAAAGAAGACACAGAGTTTCCACGCATGTGACACTTATAATTAATAGCTTGAGCTAATAATGGCTAAAAGCTTATGTTCTAATACACACCAGCCACTGTGGAGAAGCTTATGGCTCATGTCTTGGATGACATGGCAACCACTTCACCTCCTAGAGTGTGTTTCCAAGGCTACATTTCCATAGCTTTTTCATTCACGAGTTTAAGGCTTTGACAGTTGTGTGGTTGGGGTTAACTTCAAAGTCAACATTGTTTGTATGAGAAGCTTGTAGGAGACACGTGGTGTGGTATAGGGTTCAGTGCTGAGCTTAGCAATGGAGGCTTGAAGCAATGGGCAGCCATGGCTAAGGAGCAGACAATGAGAGAAAGAAAGAAAGTTATATTAAACATCTTCAAAAAGCCCAGTGGGTCTATGAGATCAAAAGTGATACAATAGTGTCCATATAATCTCATCATGGTACAAAAGAAAACAAAGACGAGAGCTATGAGTTGGGAATGTCAAATCCGAGCCTTATGATACAAAATGAGACCATCATCATCATACAGCCTATGCCAACCCCCCTGGTAGTAGGAGGGGGCCATCAAGGATATCAAAGCATTGGGTTAGCCTGTAGAAGGCTTTGCAGATCCGCTGAGCGTGGGAAGGTGGCTATGTGTCTCTCCAAGATCTCCTTAAGTTGGGGTTGATGTCTGTGTTGCTGGCAAGGTCCAGGGAGTCTAGGACGTTAGGCTCGTTGTCACGTGCACACCCATCAGGTGTACAAGTGGCATGGCATCATCAAGCATCCATAAACATTAATCAGGACATTTAAGCATTATTCAGGCATTTTCAGCACCAACATCAGTCCATTAGCCATCTTCAGCACATAAAGGCATTTAGAGCATTTATGGCATGTAGTCAGGGCTGTTATTATGATCAACCGACAGCACCTCTACAGCATCCATGAGCATTTATTGCAGGTCGTGGAGTCCAGATACCTGGCCGACAGCAGTTTATCTGCCCGACCAGCAGCAGTCACCCATATATAAGCCATCGCATCAGTTCAGTCCAAGCATCTCAGCTTCTCTTCAGCGCTTCCTTCCTAGGAGACAAGGGAAGTCAGTGGGACAGCAGTTCACAGTCATCATAGGCAGCACATTCAGTCCATGGTCTCATCTCTCCTCAGCGTTTCTCATCCATGGAGCAAGGGAGAAGCAGATCAGCAGTATAGCCAGCCTATTCAGCACATAGATCATCATTCCTACCTCCTCCATAGAGGGAAGCCGGCATGGAAGGGTGGACCTCAACATTGGAGCAAGGAACTGTCCTCATCATCAGGATTCATCATATCCCTCTCATCCCGAGAAGGATCTTCATCTAGGACAGCATCATAGATCTATTTCTAGATCTTCATTGTAACCATTCATTTTAATATAGCTGCATTGCATTGCATTGACACTAATTTTCTATCTCTTAAGCCTCATTAAGTGATGTTTAGTTAGCCTAAGGTTGTGATTACTATGGTCAATCCCTCACATGTCACACTCGCTATAGTGCCATGGCCTGATCTAGAGTCACACCAGAGTGGGGTCTGGCAGGGGGTCAGGCACTCCAGAATGTGTGGCTCGATGAGGCTGTGTGGGTATGTCATCCATGGCTGGTGTGGCGACCTCTTGTAGTTGGAAGAATTGAGTGGATGGTCTCTTGGGGTTGGGGTGGATGTCTCCCAACGGATCTCGACTCCCTAATCAGGGAGTCTCTATGGTGATGAAGCTCTAGTAGCCTAGGCACCGTTGATCTGGGTAATCCATGATCTTGGATAAGGGTCCAAACCCCTCTCTGAAGAGATAGTGGAACCTTCCTCGAATCTCATAATATACAGTGCACCTGCATATGAAGTGCTCCTTTGACTCGACCTCTGGCTGGCACATAGTGCATATCCTCTCCTCACGAGGTTTCTGCATGGCTCTCTCTATCTCTATTCTCAGGTGGTGTGATGACACTCAGCCCATTGCAATCCGCATGGCATGTGACATATATATGTCAAGATAACTAGCCCTCAGTACGAAACCATCCTCTGTAAGCCTCGTGAAAGTATCCATGTAGTAACTGTCGTTTGTGTGAGAGTGGCTCATGTGACATGATCCAAGTATTTTGTATGTATAGTCCCAATAAATCATATTTGATCACCCGGTTCCTGTCATTGTGAGAGAGCCTGATGAATGAGCAGTCTGGGTCATACTGGACTGGTGGGAGGGGATCCATCTTGAGTCCTTGCCTTGTGAACTAGGTGCATACTCGGCTATACCATGACTTATGCGCATCTGTTGCTAGAGAGAGAGAGAGAGAGAGAGAGAGAGAGAGAGAGAGAGTACCCATTGTGGTCCTATATGATGAGGCATGTACTAGTTGCTAAAGGCCTTTGGAATGTGGTCAGTGGTAGTGAAACTCGTCGTGTTTCACAACTACCAGTGCAACCAGGTACTGCAGGTACATCTGAAGTAGAATCTGATACAGGTGTGGCTCCTCCACATGCACCACCAGTTCCTTCCATTGCTGCTCAAACGAGATGGGATGGAAGAGATGCACAGGCGCATGCATTGCTTACACTTTCTGTGAAGCGAAGCATTATTCCTCATATTCGGTTATGTAAGACTTCAAAACAGGCATGGGATGCACTTGCTACATTATACCAGGTACGCAATGAAGCACGTGTTGCATATGTGCGCAAATAGTTGGAGTTTGAGTACATGAATGAGAGAGACTCTATGGACAGCTTCTTGACCAAGATCAAAGATTTTAAGGAGCAGCTCGCTAGTGTGAATGAGATATATCCTGATAGTACATTGGTGCCCACAGTTCTCAATGCATTGCCGGATTCTTATCAGAGTTTGTCTCTACCTTTAGACTCATGATGAAGGAAAATCCAAATGTCCTTACATTTCTTATGAGTTGGTTTCAGTACTCTTGCAAGAAGAGCAGTCTAGGCAAAACAAATCTCTTATGTGAGTTGGTGACCAAGCTTTTGTTGCGAGTCAGAAAGGCAAAGGTAAAACTTCTTTGCATAGTGGCTATAAGCCGAAATTAGAATCCTCAGGTAAGGATGCAGAGAAAGAAGGTGATAAGCCTGAAAAGAAAGGTAAGTGTCACTAATGGAGGAAACTAGGGCACTGCATAAATGAGTGCAAGAAAAGGCTAGAGAAGGAGAAAAAGAAAGAATCGGGCATGGTTGTGGCTGATGCATCTGTACCAAGTGCAGAGAAGAAGGAATCTGGAAGTTTTGCGTAAGATGATTGAGCATGGACTGAACATTGCAGTTATGACCCTTCTGTTCATGATATATGCATGTCAATGGCAGAATCAGATGCTTGGTACTTTGACAGTGGTGCTAGTAAGCACATTACTTCATAAAAAAAAAATGTTCTCATCTCTGGAATCTGTCCCAAGTGTAGGAACCATCACATGTGCAAATGGTTTCTCATATCTTGTCAAAGGAGTTGGTAGAGTTGTGCTCACTGCTGCAAATGGGGACGCATTTACTCTTTCTAAAGTTTTATATGTGCCAAGTATTAAGAAGAACTTGCTGTCAGTTTTAGCCTTAGCCTTGTCAGGCTTGATGGTAAAATTTGTGGATGACAGATGTACAGTTCAGGATAGAAATAATGGTTATTCTATCATTGTCTCAGGTACCTTGTTTCATGGCCTATACAAGATGGATGTATTTGAGAAGTTACAGCATGATGCTTGCGTAGTCTCTACGACTTGTGCTATGAGTGAAGCAGAATTATGGCATGCACGATTTGGCCATCTGAATCATGGCAGTTTGTTACGCCTTCAAAGGCATGATATGGTGTCTGAGTTGCTAACTCTTGAGACCCTTGCTAGACATGTATGTGAGGGGTGTATTCTTGGTAAAATGCATCGGGCATCATTTCCAAAGGATGGATCTATGAGAGCTGTTAAAAAATTATAGCTTATACATAGTGATGTATGTGGTCCTATGAGGACACCATCTATTGGGGGATATCTCTACTTCGACTTTTATTGATGATTACTCTAGATATAGCTGGGTGTATCTATTAAAGCAAAAGTTAGAGGTTTTTATGTGCTTTTAGGTACTTCGTATCCATGGTTGAAAATGCATGTGAATGTAAAGTTGACACCTTTCGTTTAGATCGAGGGGGAGAGTATATGTCCAAGGAATTTCATGCATATATGGCTGAAAAAGGCATAAGGCATCAAAGTACAATGTCATACACACCTCAGCAAAATGGTGTGGCTGAGATGAAGAACAGGTCTCTCGTGGAGATGGCACGATGTATGGTGAAAGCCCAAGATTTACCTTATGGTTTTTGGTTAGAGGCAACTATGTGCGTAAATTATGTGTTGAACAAATGCCCTACGAAGGCCTTGCAGTCTAAAACTCCTTACGAAGCTTGGCATGGCCAGGAAGCCTTCTGTGGTTCATTTGCGTGTTTTTGGTTGTCTTGCTTATGCTCTTGTGCTTGAGCAATAATGCAATAAGCTTGATGATAAGGCAACTAAATGCATATTTGTGGGATACAATTCAGAAAGCAAGGGATATAGACTCTACCATCCGGCCTCAGCGGATTTTGATAAGTAGAGATGTTGTTTTTGTCGAAAACTCAGTTTAGCCCATGCTTTCATGCAAAAAACAGCAGAATGTATGCTCACAAGACATGTTTGATTCGCTCGTAACTTTTTTTAATGGAGGACAGCCATATGTAGAGCAATTGAATGCTCAACCAAGTGCTAAAATTCAGCCTTTGCAGGTGCAAAATCAGCCTGCAAATCAGCATTTTGATGAGGCAATTATTGAGGACGTAGTGGATGAGGAGAGAGCAGCCATAGAAGAATCTAGGCGTATGCCAAAATGGCTTGTGCAGACATTGAGGGATAGCAAGATGGCAGCTCCTCATGGAGATTATTCTCACGTGGATCATGTACTCATTTCTACTTTATGTAATGAGGAGGAACCTGTTTCTGAAACCGGCCTCTGGTATGAACCAAAGTGCGGTGGACTAGCAGTCACCCGTCCACTTGTAGTCTAGATATGAAAACAGAATAGATTGGAGCTAGAGTGCCCAAATCTGAAAACACAAAGCGACACCTGTTGGCCCCAAAGCTTGGCGTCCCTTGCGGTATTTCTTTATTCAATTTCAAAAGTATGAAGGGCTGAGTACAACAAAATCAGCCAAGAGATTACACCTGTATGTCCAATCTGACAGCCCACAATACCTCTTAGCACAGAGGATTCACACACACAGATCTGTGTCTCAAAGCAACACTCTGTGCCTCCCTCTGATCAGCCAAGACCATTAAGCAGGGCAGCCATGAGCATACATCTGGCATATCTCAAGCACATGATTCAACATCTCAGCTCATACATACATTCACTGTTCAACCTCTGTCTCCACTCTTTTCAATCTGCCATACCCCTCCTCTCACAAGGGGCCAGATAGCTCAAATCTGCAACAGACATAAGGCAATAGAAAGAGAGATAGATGAACAGATGCGGAGCTTACCAAAATCAGCTCGTGGATCTGCACCGGAGGAAGTAACGGTACCAATCTGTACTTGCAGGGCACTTGTTTCAACAACCCTGCTTCACACGTGTGAGTGTACTTGTCTCTACCTTCCTCTCTGCATCCACTTCAATGCTGTACCTGTAGCCCTTTGATGCTGCACCGGCTGTACCACGATATACTCCGCCTGTACCAAGGAGAGCGCCGCCTACAACTGTACGGCTCAGTCTGTACCAGAAAGTACGCCGCCTGCAGCTGTAATGATGCGCCTGCTCCTGCTGTACCCGACTGTACCTGAAGGTACATTTCTGTACCTGCTGTACGGCCACCTGTCAGCAGTCGTATAGGTGATTGTACCTGCTGTACGGCCTCTGTCAGAGCCCAAAGCTTCTGTACCTCCTCAGGCTGTCAGCGCCGCCTGTACCCACAGAGGAAACTGCAGCAAAATACAGCAGCCATACTGTACTTGCAGTCGTACAGGGCTGTACGGACTGCATACGTGGACTGTACGACTGGATTTGCACAGAAAAACAGCAGCAGCACACACTCTTCAGCAGTCGACTTCTTCCCTCTTGCTTTCCACGCTTCCTTCTTGCACGTATGCTTCACGTTTTCCAAAAAGAAGAGAGAGAGAGAGGAGAGAGAGGCATGCACTCCAAAAGTGGAGTTGCCCCCTCCCCATATTAATCCTAGGGCCCCAACTTTAATAAATATTAAAGTTCCCTAGGGGCCACTAAGGCCTAGGGACAACCTTCAATAAAACATTAAAATTTTAATGTTCTAGTTCCCCCCTTCACACCTAGGGATGTCCACACATCATTAACTCTGTCCGGGCACCCCCCCATGTGAATCATTCAATATTTTGACTCAGCAACCACCATGCCCACACTTGTGCTGTTCCATTTTCACAGGGCCATGACATACCCCCCTCTTGAAAAATGGCAAGCGTCCTCGATTGCATTCTGGTGATAGAGCAAAATATCCAAATTGAAATATACAATATGGCAAGATCAGCGTCCCAATCTCTCTAAGCCATGCACATGTATCAACATTCACTGCAAACCAATGGCGTAGTAATAGTCCAAGTTGTATACCACTGTGAACCATACATATCCACAAAATCCCATGTGACTAGTACACATATATCATAGAAGTTCCATAAACAGATGTACTGTCAGCCTCAGTACCTTCGGGTGAGATAAAAACTGCACCAAGCGACCTCTAGATGTCATCTGAGCCTGTCTATATCAAGGGAGTGGAGGTGCTACCCCCCTCTTGAGCATCAGGTAATGCTCCAGACCCATGCTCTGCTGAACCTGAATGAGCCACAACAAGAGTCGGCTCTAATTCAAAGGCATCGAGATAAAGGTGCAAAACCTGAGGTGAATATGTTAAGTCACCTTCCTCCATCCACTTCGCATTCATCGGTGAATAGTTCTTGAACTTCACAAGATAGCGACGAGAAACTTTACCTCGTACCTTTCTTTCTTTATGTGCCAGTATCTGCTCTGGAATCAGAACCTCATCAAGTTCCTCAACTTCCGGCTGAGCCTCATCTGATACATCCTCGGGCACATCCCCACGGAAAGGTCTAAGGAGACTCACGTGAAAAGCATTGTGAATCCTCCAGTGATCTGGTAGCTTCAAGCGATAGGCTACCTCACCAATCTTTTCCAATACCTGAAAAGGCCCATAATAACGCATGCTCAATTTAGGGAATAAGCGCTCTTTACCCTTCATCTTCTTGAGTCTAGCCTTTTCAAAGCGCAAAAGAACCCAATCACCGAATGCAAACTCTAAAACACGTATGTGACGGTTTGCAGCTTTCTTTTGCTTCTGCTGAGTTTTCTGGAGTGCCAACTTAACCCTCCGATAAGCTTCATCCAAACTTTCCACATACTGATCAGCCTCAAAAATCTTATCCTTTGTATGCAAAATGGGTGGTACCTTCTTCCCTCCTTCCACAATCTCAAAAGGCGCCTTGCCTGTCGAGGTATGTATAGTGTTGTTATATGCAAACTCCACCAAAGGAAGATACTTTTCCCATTGTTGCTTGTGCTCTGACACATAACACTTGAGAAGATCCAACACTGTCGAGTTAGCCTCTTCTAACTGACCATCTGTTTGTGGATGAAATGACAATGAAAACTTGAGAGTTGTACCCATGTTGTCAAACAACCCTCTCCAGAACAAACTCGTCATCCGTGGATCACGGTCACTAATGATAGATGTAGGCAAGCCATGATATTTGAAGATGTTCGCCATGAACAACTTCACCATATGATCCACTTTGATCGTCTTACGCACGGGAATGAAATGAGCCTGCTTACTAAACCTGCATATGATAGTCCAAATGCCATCATTGTCCGTTCGTGTCCGTGGAAGATCAAATATAAAATCCATGGCAATGCTCTCCCAAGGTCTATCTGGAATAGGTAAAGGCTGTAATAACCCCGGTGTCTTTTGACGGTCAAACTTTACCTTCTGACATACGATGCATTGCCTCACAAAGGCATCAACATCTCTTCTCAAGGTTGGCCAATAAAAGAAAGTCTCCACTGCTTTTACCGTGGCGTCAATTCCTCTATGACCTGCATACGGTGGAGCATGACTTTCAATCATAACCTTGAGTCGCAATGGCCTGGTAACACACAGTCTGCCATGCATCAATAAAAACCCATCTTGGAGAGTATAGTGCTCATGCCGCTGACCCTCAGACATCTGATCGTACACCCTGCCAAAGTCCTCATCATGGTCATACTGCTCTTTCATTTCATCAAGCTCATGATGATAAGCAAGTGAAACTGCAGAGACCTGTGGCTTGCGTGACAAAGCATCTGCCACTACATTCTTTTTGCCTTCCACATGCACAATCTGGAAGTGAAACATAGACAAAAAATTTGCCCAACGCATAACGCAAGGTCTGATGATCTGTCTGCATAGTGAAATCAGCCCCAAGCAAGTAGTGTTTCCATGTAGAAAGAGCGTGAATTACAGCCAACATCTCTTTCTCATAAACCTGTAAATGCTTCTCGGCATCTTGCAATATTCTACTCTCATAAGCTATCACATGTCCCTCTTGCATGAGAACCGCACCAATGCTACTTCCACATGCATCACACTGGACAACGAAAGCCTTTCGGAGGTCCGGTAACACCAATACTGGGTCCGAAGTAAGCTTTTCTTTGAGCTTTTTGAATGTTGTAATTTCCCGATTAGCCCATCTAAACGGAGTTGCCTTCTTTGTCAAGGCATGAAGAGGCGAAGCAATTTCAGCAAAGTACCGTATGTATCGCCTGTAATAGGAACACAATCCTAGAAAGCTGCGTACATCATGCACGGTTCTCAAATCTGGCCAATTAAGAATCGCTTCCACCTTTGCTGGATCCATACGGACTCCATGCTTAGACACAATATGCCCCAAGAAATGTATCGCTTGCAAAAAGAACTCACTCTTTTTGCCATTAACAACCAGCCTATGGTTCCTGAGTTCTGCAAACACAATGGCCAAATGCCTTCTATGCTCTTCCTCAGTTTGTGAATGCACAATCATATCATCAAAGAATGTGCCCACAAACGCTCTATGAGGCCTGAAAATCCTGTCCATCATTCTGTTAAATGTGGCAGGTGCATTTGTCAAACCAAAGGGCATAACCAAGAATTCATACAACCCAAACGTGGTTCGGAATGCTGTCTTATGCACATCCTCGGGTCTAATTCGTATCTGATGATACCCGCTTTTCAAGTCAATACGACTAAAGACTGTGGAGCCCTGTAAGCGGTCCAAAATGTCATCGATCCTCGGTATGGGGAATCGATTCTTGATGGTATTCTTGTTCAACGCCCTGTAATCAATACACATGCGCCAAGAACCATCCTTCTTTTGCACTAAGAGTATAGGTGAGCAAAAGGGTGATGAGCTAGGCTGTATCAACCCTTTATTCAAAAGCTCCTGCACCTGACTCATAATCTCTTCCTGTTGGGCTGCACTAACATGGTACGGCGGTCTATTTGGTGGAGTACTACCAGGAATCAGATCAATGGCATGATCCTCTGGCCTCTCAGGAGGAAGTTCTCCTGGCAATGACTCGGAAAAGCAATCTTGAAACCCACATAAGAAATCAGTCCTGTCCTTATCTAACATTGACAAATTAGACTTAGACTCATCATCTTGTGCATCCTTTACATAAATCAAGTACGCAGAAAGATGCTTTTTCATTACTGATGAAATCGCCGAAGCGGATACAATAGGAACAGATTCCCCTTTGAGTTTTACATCCAATACATGTTCTTTCCCTCTATGAGTCAGAGTGATTTTCCTATTGTAAGTATCCACCACCGCATGTACTCTGTGGCACCATGGCATCCCCAACAAAACATCACAGCCATCAAGTGGCATGATAAAGAACTCTTCGCTGTCCACATAACCCTGCAAATGAAGCCGAAGCTTCCCAATGATAGGAGTAACGGGTTTTGCATACCCTGGACAAGCCATATTAGCCTCATGTAACGGCCCCATCTCCTCTGCACGGATCCCCAATCGGCCAGCCAAATATGGTGAAATGAAGTTGGCTTTAGCACCTGTGTCAAAGAATATCAAGGCATTCTGATCTCTCACTTTGCCCCATGCCCTGCACAACTCTGTCTCTTCACCACCTGGCTGTTCCCCCACAAGATCAGGAACTAACCCTGCAGAAGGTTTTGGTTTCTTTGACTTGGGCTCTCCTTTATTGTCAGAGTCCTTTTGGGACTTTCTTTTGGATCAATTAAATGACATATGCCACTCTTCAGTACAGTAAAAACATTTCCGAGCATCTCTCAAAGCCTGTCTTTCCTCAGAAGTCCTCTTGGGCATTGGCAACTTCTTATACTTCGTCTCTGAAGACCCTTTAGCATCACGAGAAGCATGCCTTTGTTACTCTTGTCTTGATACAATAATCTCGCACCTCCTTGGGCAGCCCACAACAATACTTCTCTACCTGCTCAGACAAAGGCACTGCATGGTAAGAAGTCACTGGGAGTAAAGCTTCCCAAAACTTCTTGTTATAATCTTCCAAATTTTCACATTTTGAAGCATCCAACTTGTGCCATGCGGTCATAACATCCACCTCAAATGTAGATGTGAGCCATACGGAAGAGAAAACCTGTTTACATTGTACCCAAGTAGTGGGTGCTATGCCCTGCAAAAGAAGAGTAGACCACCACTGCAAAGCATTGCCCTTGAGAAAAGTGGCAGCTTTCCTCACCTTAGAGGACTCTGTGTAATTCCCACCAGAAAAAGCAGCATCAAACTGCTGTAAAAAGGTAAGTGCTTTCAATTTATCTTTGGCCCCACTGAATGTATCAAACTTCACTGCAGCTCCCCCTTCCTTGTAATCCTTCGCCTTTCCCATAGGCGTTAGATTATCATATGGAAGTGGCTTCGCAAGATTGCTGCCCCCAACAATGAACATTCATGCCCATCATTGGGTCAACATTACTCATTCCCACACCTGGCATACCATACATTCGAGCCATGTTTCCAAACATTCCGTTATGCATATCTGGCTGCATGCCACCATACATATTGCCTTGCATTCCAAGTTGCATGCCTCCAAACATATTTCCTCGCATACCGGACTGCATACCACCATACATATTCCCCTGCATACCAGGCTGAAAATTAGCTCCAAAAGGCCCATGCATACCCATGCCTCCCTGAGGATAACCCCCAGTCATGGATTGGAACACCGAGCCACCACCAAAATAATCTGGATGCATATTCTGCTGAGGAATTGATGGCTGTTCAAAGAAGGAACTCTGTGAGTTTGCACCATAAGCATGCTGCATGTTCGGAAACTGGCCAAAGATGGATCCTGTGGGATGGCACCACTATGACCCTGAGGAAGATTCTTAGAACGAACCTTCTTCTTCTTCTTCTCGGGCTCTGTACGGGATCTCATAAATTCAGCAAATCTCTCACTCTGAGTGAGCTGCATAAATACATCCATAACACTAGCCAAACGATCTTTGAACCGAGCATCATCATCCTCTTTACCAAGTACATCTTCTGGCTGTGTTACATCCTCATATTGCTCAATATCTGCAGCCTGTTCTCCTGCATGAGTATCTTCAGATACATCTCTCTTAGGAGAAGTCTCTTGCTCTTCCTCTTCATGATAGAAGTACTCATCCTCTGTATCAGACATGTTTGCTGAATTTTTCAGCGATGGCTTTCTTCGAGGCAACCACGAGCTCACCCCCTTCAGAAAGTTGATGATTGGTCCCGGCAACGGAACCTTGAAACCGGCCTCTGGTATGAACCAAAGTGCGGTGGACTAGCAGTCACCCGTCCACTTGTAGTCTAGATATGAAAACAGAATAGATTGGAGCTAGAGTGCCCAAATCTGAAAACAAAGCGACACCTGTTGGCCCCAAAGCTTGGCGCCCCTTGCGGTATTTCTTTATTCAATTTCAAAAGTATGAAGGGCAGAGTACAACAAAATCAGCCAAGAGATTACACCTGTATGTCCAATCTGACAGCCCACAATACCTCTTAGCACAGAGGATTCACACACACAGATCTGTGTCTCAAAGCAACACTCTGTGCCTCCCTCTCATCAGCCAAGACCATTAAGCAGGGCAGCCATGAGCATACATCTGGCATATCTCAAGCACATGATTCAACATCTCAGCTCATGCATACATTCACTGTTCAACCTCTGTCTCCACCCTTTTCAATCTGCCATACCCCTCCTCTCACAAGGGGCCAGATAGCTCTCTGCAACAGACATAAGGCAATAGAAAGAGAGATAGATGAACAGATGCGGAGCTTACCAAAATCAGCTCGTGGATCTGCACCGGAGGAAGTAACGGTACCAATCTGTACTTGCAGGCACTTGTTTCAACAACCCTGCTTCACACGTGTGAGTGTACTTGTCTGTACCTTCCTCTCTGCATCCACTTCAATGCTGTACCTGCAGCCCTTTGATGCTGCACCGGCTGTACCACGATATACTCCGCCTGTACCAAGGAGAGCGCCGCCTGCAAAACTGTACGGCTCAGTCTGTACCAGAAAGTACGCCACCTGCAGCTGTAATGATGCGCCTGCTCCTGCTGTACCCGACTGTACTTGAAGGCACAGTTCTGTACCTGCTGTACAGCCACCTGTCAGTAGTCGTACAGGTGACTGTACTTGCTGTACGGCCTCTGTCAGAGCCCGCAGCTTCTGTACCTCCTTAGGCTGTCAGCGCCACCTGTACCCACAGAGGAAACTGCAGCAGAATACAGCAGCCGTACTGTACTTACAGTCGTACATGGCTGTACGGACTGCATACGTGGACTGTACGACTGGATTTGCACAGAAAAACAGCAGCAGCACACACTCTTCAGCAGTCGACTTCTTCCCTCTTGCTTTCCACGCTTCCTTCTTGCACGTATGCTTCACGTTTTCCAAAAAGAAGAGAGAGAGAAAAGAGAGAGAGGCATGCACTCCAAAAGTGGAGTTGCCCCCTCCCCATATTAATCCTAGGGCCCCAACTTTAATAAATATTAAAGTTCCCTAGGGGCCACTAAGGCCTACGGGCAACCTTCAATAAAACATTAAAATTTTAATGTTCTAGTTTCCCCCTTCACACCTAGGGATGTCCACACATCATTAACTCTGTCCGGGCACCCTCCCATGTGAATCATTCACTCAGCAACCACCATGCCCACACTTGTGCTGTTCCATTTTCACAGGGCCATGACAGTTTCCTTTGAGGAAGCATAGGATGATGATCATTGGATGCATGCTATGCAAGATGAGTATAACTCTATACTCAAGAATGACATCTGATATTTGACAGATCTTCCTCACGGCAAGAAGGCCATTGGTACTAAGTGGGTTTACAAGTTAAAACGTAAAGCAGATGGTAGCATTGATCGCTACAAGGCTAGACTTGTTGCAAAGGGGTATGCCCAACAAAAGAGCATTGATTATGATGAGACCTTTGCACCTACATCTCGTTTGACTACCATTAGGTGTCTCATTGCTTTGGCAGCACATCATGGGTGGAATGTACATCTGTTGGACATTAAGACTACATTCTTGAATGGTGATTTACATGAGGAGGTGTATGTATCGTAGCCTCTTGGTTTTGTTGTGAAAGGAGAAGAGTCTAAAGTATGCAAGTTGAGAAAGGCTCTTTATGGCCTGAAGCAGGCTCTTAGAGCATGGTATGAGAAGATTCATGCATACTTGGTTGCAAATGATTTTTGCAACAGTCCAAGAGAGAGTACCCTCTATGTGAAGAGGAGTAAGGATACATTTTTGGTTATCGTTCTATACGTTGATGACATATTGCTCACGGGACCCGATATAGATTAGATTTCAGCCTTTAAGGTTGATTTGCAGTCATCGTTTTCGATGTCAGATTTGGGGCCCTTGCATTACTATTTGGGGATTCCGTTTATGCAGCGCAATGATGGCATTGTTATGTTACAGTCTAAATATATATAGAAGCTATTGAAGAGGTTTAATGTTGAAGACCGTAAACTTGTGGCTACATCTATGTAGACATGTACTCGACTTAGTCTTCAAGATGCAGAAGACTCTTTTGATGCTAGTTTGTATCAGCAGGCTGTTGGATCCCTTCTTTATGTGTGTAATACGAGGCCATATATAGAGTATGCGGTCTCACAGTTGAGCAGATTTATGCATAGCCCAGGTATGAAGCATTGGTAGGCTGTTAAGCGGGTTTTTTGCTATTTATAGGGCACTCAGTATTTTGGATTATTTTATCCAAAGGGGGGTGAGTCATAGCTGCATGCTTTCAGTGATTCAGATTGGGCTGGATGTTATGACACACGAGTGTCCACTAGTGGGTTTTGCTTTCGCCTTGGTGATTCATGTATATCATGGCTTAGCAAGAAGCAGCCTACAATGGCCACTTCTAGCTGTGAAGCTGAGTACAGGGCAGCTTTTACAGCTACAGTTGAGTGTGTGTGGCTCAGACGTCTTATGGCTGATTTGGGTGTTGGACAGTCGTCTAGCACTACGATTTTCACTGACAGCCAGAGCGCATTAGCAGTTGCGAGAAACTCAGTGTTTCATGCTCGCACTAAGCACATTGAGGTGCATTACCACCATAGTTTTTCCATACGGCAAACGCATACGGGTATGGAAGTATGGAAAAAGTACGGTTCACACCCCCAAGAAATTCCATACGTTGGATACCATACGGCACCCTAAATTTAAGGAAAAACATGCTACATATTACACAAAAAACCAAAGAAACTTGAAACTGCAAAGATTTTGGGATTAGAAAAAACATAAATGATGTAGAGCCAAAATCCAAACTCCGGACTTTATATTACTGTAACCTGTTTACATCATACATGTATGATCAATGATGTATCATGTAACATGTTACATAAGTAGGGACTAGGGAGTGTGGAGTGGGAAAATGCCAAAACCTGTCACATGTAGGTTGTGCCATGTGGACAAACATGTAAAGAAACTAAATAAAACATGAGTGGAAGCGAGCAAAAAGATGGATGATGGAGTGCTCACTGCACAGTGGGCAAGCCGCAAAACCTGTAGACTGACTCTTGAGCAGTGAGGAAAAACAAAACATAAGTAGAGAGTGAAAGAATACTAAGTAACCCTAAGGCTTAAGCCTCATCAAAGCTCCCCTTATCCTCAGCATGATCAATGGGCTCCTCATCCTCATTTGCAAACTCCTCCTCCTCATCATCATCAAACTCAAAAGCCTCGGTAGCAACTGAGCATGATGTCCCAACATGGCTAGAGGATGGCTGGCCATCTATAGAGGGTGGAGCAATCGAAAGAGGCTCCAAAGCCTCATCGTCCTCTGCAATAGCCTTTTGCAAATCTTGGAAGGCAATCAAGCGCTCCTCATCTTTTTCTTTGTTAAGCATATCCAATGTGATCTTCATTCTCTCATAGCCTCTTTCTTTGATCTTGGAGATGAGCCTTAAGTTTGTGTGTATGAAAACAAGCTTCTCCATATGAGAAGGAAGAAACTTGTTTCTTCTCTTAGTATGAATGAGAGAAAATGTGCTCCAATTTCTTTCACATGGGGAGGCACATGTGTCTTGAGAAAGCACCCTAAGTGCAAGAGCTTGTAATTTGGGTGTACAAGTCCCAAATGTCTCCCACCATTTCACACCCTCTTGCATTCTTTTCTCATCTTTTGCAATGGGACGAGCAAATGTGCCGCTTTCTCACTTATACTTGTCCAGCTCATGAATGAGATCTCCTTGCAAGGCCAAATCACCCTTAGTGTATTTTTCCAACAATGTCATCCATCCATCATGCACCTTTGAGTCACTATCTTGCTCTTTTCCTTTCCATACAGGGTGCAAGATATAGCCCACAGCATGCAATGGTGTGTGCATCATTCCCCATCTACCAATGCATAGATCTTTGATCTCTTTTATCTTATTGGCCTCAATGCCTTGCATGTTTTGCACTTGCTCTACCATACGATCTGTAAGCTCATACATGAAGCCCATGGTGGCTCCTTCCTTGTCAGCCAAGTGGAGAATCTTCAAAATGGGAGCACATATCTTGACAATGGTTCTTGCCTCCTACCAAAAAGATGCAAAGAATACAATGTCTGACACCTAAATTGCATGAGGAGTCTTTGATGCCTTCATTTTTACAAATTTATCATCAATCATCAGCTTGTGCACACCCTGCATACATCTCTCATCCAAGAGAGTAACCAGCATAATAAAAAAGTAGGCAAACCGAGTTGCAGAAGGCTTCACCAAGTCCTTCTTGCTGAGTTTTCTAAACAATGTCAACACTGTGGACTTCCTTGTGACAAATGTGATAACTTGAGTTGCTTGGTTTAGCACTTTTGCAACCTAAGAAATTTTGCCAATGTCCTCAAACAAGAGGTCCAAGCAATGGCATGCACATCTAGTGTAGAAAATGGTCAGTCACTCTTGTTCATCCAATTCCCCAGCCCGAACACAGTTTGATGCATTATCCATGCATACCTGCACAACATTTGTTGGGCCAACCTCAATGATAATCTGCTTTAAATGCTGGAAAATAAACTCCCCAGATGTGTCCACATATTTCAAGAATACAGTGCCATGAATGGAGCATGGAAGAAAATTTATGATAGGCCTGTGCCTAGTGTCTGACCATCCATCAAAAACAATGGTGCATCCATATTTTTTCCATTTCTCGCGCACACCCATGATCTCATGATCAATGCATTTGACCTCATCCACTAACTCAATGGTGCGCAAGCAATGGTAAGAATCAAGATGGAGGCACATAAGAAGGACCAGCATGTCCAATTGCCTTCACCATCTCCAAAAAGTAAGGACTCCTCACTTTCCAATGGGGAATGTCCTCTGCATAAAAGAATCTGCGCACTGTAATGGTTGCTTGCTTTCGTGCTTGTACATTCCATGCATTTGCCAACTCCCCCTTCCCTTTAGACATCTTTCTCTTCTTACATGATGACCCAACATTTGCACTACTGCTAACTTGTGCACTTCCTTGTGTGCCCATTGATGTGGACCCTGCACCCTGAGATACATCTCCACCCATATCATCCACCAAAGCATCCACAAAAGCCTCTCGGCCATGAACACCGCTACGACTGTCTGCATGCAACCTCCTACAAACATCTTTAACCTCTTCTGATACATTTGCGCAAGGCCCCACACCATGGCCAACCAAGCCCAAAATGTGTGCCCGAATGCGTAGCGGGCCTCCATCCCATTGATGAGGGCAATAATTGCATTTACAGGTGAATTGCCCTTTCCCAAGGGCCTTAACTTGGATCACATATTGCCACTCCGGACGCTTGGATCGACCCATCTGTAAAAGGGGTAATTTAGATAGAACTTCGTTAGAGGTTGAAGAGGCCGACATTGGGCACAAAATTCATGTTTGAACAAACTTGACTCTTGAACTTTGAAGTGTGAACTTTGAAGAGGGCTCAGAGCCTCAAAGGGAAGGCACACAGTGCACAGTGCACACTTGTAACTTTGTAAGTGTGCACATGCCAATGGCCCAGCAGCACTGCTCGCAGCTCAAGTCTCATGAGAGGGGGAAGGGGGGGCGAAGGTAGAAAAAAGGCGCAGGTTGCCAGGCTGTACTATGTAGTATACTGTACATACTATAGTGTATGTACTATGTACATAGTACAGTGTACTATATAGAAGGTTCAAGGGGGCGCAGGCAGCAGATACTAGAAGGGGACGCAGGCGGCAGGCTGCAGGCTGCAGGCTGCAGGCTGCATCAGATAATAGATTCCGTGCACGTTGCTGGCAAAAAATGCATAAACTCAAGAGTCTCATACAGGTAACAGTGCCGGGTGTACCTGGGAGGCTGGGTGACGGGTCCTGAAGGCGAGTCGTGAGTTGTGTGTCTTGGACGTTGGCCCTTGGTTACAGGCGATAGCAATCGAGTACAGGCCTGAGGCGACAGTATTCCACCGTTGGGTACATGCGACAGCAGCCGCACAGGGGAAGCGTCAAATCGTTGTCTGCGGACCAAAAACCCAAAAAGGCCCAACATTTAGGGCACCGTACTATCCAATCCGACGTGTATGGACGCGGACGTGGGCAGCAGTGCGGAATGTGAAACGGACGCGTTGGAAAAAAAACATGATTACCACTATGTCAGGGAAAGACTCTTTGCAACAAAGATCAGCTTGGTCTATGTGCCTACACATGACAACATGGCAGATTGATTCACGAAGGCTGTTCCTCGTGAAAAGTTCGAAGCTTTTCGTAAAGCTTTGGGCTTACTGCCTTTTCAGGATTGATCGGCCATACCCTGTACATGTTCACATCATCACTCCAGGGGGAATTTGTAGCATTATATGGTAGTGATGTGTGTGAACACACGTAGGACCGCCGGGGTACTTTTTCCCTCACTAGGAGGTTTTTTTCCTCCGTGCGTATGTACACCCTCTTATCTACTCATTTTGGGGTGTGTACTTATCTTTTGTATCTGGCACACATTTGTTCATTCTAATCTAGTGAGTTTGTGTGCTCTCAAGCTTCTCTATCTTGTGTGTGCATTGTTGCAACCCTAACCCTAATTCCAACACACCTACGGTCTGCCTCGTGCTGCCTACCCCAGCTTTGTAACCACCTTTTGGTGTATATGATCTTCCTTCAGTTCTTGTGCATCCTGTATTTGTGAACTTCAGTTCTCTTTCATTGTTTGGCACTTTGTCAACTTGGAGATTGACTTGCATTCAAATAGCTTTCCCCAGAGGCTCAGGAGAGAGTCCTTATTGGGATCCGGGGCTGAGACCGCCTCAACATTGACTTTTCCATCCCTTTGGAGTGGTTGGCAACGATCCCCCCCTCAAGGGATTACCTCATACTGTGTGAAGGATAAATCTAGGCACATGGTTTCTCATGCCAGTTTTTTTTTCTAGTCAAGGATAAATCACATGGCTTTAGTATCACATGCTAGATATGGGATCTGATGGGTAGAGTACACACAAGATCAGGTCGCAAACACAAAACCCAACACACAACTGAACAGAAAACAAACACACATAGACACTGGGACTTTAGAAAGCCCATTTATCATTTTAGTAATTTGCTTCCCCTGTGGGAAGTTCTTTGTCCTTGATGATGCTGGCGTCTGCCTTTTTGTGGTAGTAGGACTTTTCATTGTGGTTGTTTTTACCACAATGTTTGCATGGCTTTTTTGAGTAATAGTTCTTCTCAACATAGTTTTTCCTTCCACACAGGGAACATGCTATAGCTTTATTGTTCTCCTTGATGAAGAAGGAACTGCGCCCCCCCCCCCCCCCCTGCTATCTTGTTCTTGAGCTTCTTCTCTTCTTCTTTGAAGGAGTTGATGACTCGTTCCAGGGTGAGGTTTGAGAGATTTTTGAGTGTGGGGATGGGCCAGGGGCCTTCATGCATCAAGCTGAATTTCAGCTTGGTTTGCGAGGTGTGAAAATTGTCCAATCAAATTTTTCAATAAACTATTGTGAACCCATAATGATGGAATAAGGGGGTCTTAGCTCTTATTAATAATGAGACAGTATCTACCCTTACAGAGATGATGCTAAATCCCCAAAAAATAAAATTTCAGCTTATGAAACCCTAAGAAATTAGGGTTTTCAACTAAGGGCCTTTTTTAATTTGAAGCTTTAGCAGGGTGTTTTAGGTGCAGAGGAGCGCTCAAAGATGGTATCTGGCTATTGTGAAGCTCAGAGGTGGTGCACACACTCGACAGGTGGCAATAGGCACAGTCGCGGCACAGTAGGTTGACGACTGTGGCAGTAGGCAGTGCTACTGACGCGAGAAGGGGCCCCACAAAGAAAAACAACTGTGTAGAGCTGGTGCAATCATGGTGTTGCTGATAGCGAAGATGAGGGGCCTGATCGTGTTGCAGCTTTGATGTGCAGTAGGTACAGGTGGACGAGGCTCTGATACTAAATCTTGGAAACAGCTAGTAGCTATGGAGGCTCATAGACTGCAGCCATGGCTATGATGTTGAAGCAATCAACATGGATATAGAGAGAAAGAGAGTGAGAGCTTGAGAGGGAGCGAGAGTACACAACTCAAATGATGTGATGGTTTATTGATGCTTTCAACAATGAAAGTACAAGTACCTTTATAGGTTTGCAAAGGTTGCCTCCTAACATCATTGCCTATGTCACCCTCACACAAATATCTAGATATTATTGTGACCCCTCTAAGAGGTGGTTCACACACACACACACAAACACATGTGAGAGGTGGTTCACATGCACAGGTTACCTGGGAGTCATTCCCATTGGCTCGATGTTCAACATGCGCTGTCTAGCCCAGGTTAGATTGGTGAGAGGCTACACAGCTCTCAGTAGGCACCAAGAGTCACTCTTTAGAGAGAGAGGAGCCGAGGTGGGGACACCTCAAAGCAGACCATTACTAGCTTTTTCCAGATACAGGATGGTAGCACCTGCCGGTGATCCATAGAGGTATTTGTGCCCAAAGAGCCACCCTGTAGGACTAGCCACCCCCATGTCCCTCCTAGAGTCATCATGGAATGCGCCCACAAGCTGCACTTGACGTCCACGGCCCCCAGGTCGACGACAGCTCTCCACGCAGTAGCTCTAGATATGGGAGATTCTGGAGTGATAAGAGACACCTCCCCACTGAGGGTGGACTCGGCGATTCTCTCAGAGTCTCAGCAATCATAAACTTGCTTATGCTAGATATTCTGGATGGATGAGGATGATAATATCATACCCACACAAGCCCTACTTTTCTTGTACTGACTTGGACATGTATTGTTCACATGTATATTCACTGTATTCACATGCTCACCATTGTGCACACCATGCTGATTATGAAATAGATGTACAGCTAGTCTATCTTTTTGTATGAGTTTTTTGTTAGTCTTTTTCCATAGCAAGTACCACATGGAGCTCTTGTATAACTTTCGTCTCATAGACCTATTGGGTCTTTTGAAGATGTTTAATGTAACTTGCTTTCTCTCTCTCTCTCTCATCCCCCCCCCTTCCCCCCATGCGTCCCTCTTCTCCTTCGTGGGAAAAAAGCTGCATTGGGGGAAAACAGAACCTCAACAAAGTTAGGGCCTTGGAGACCCGGTTTGTGTTGGAGTTGTACTTATTTTTTTTCTTTAGGGATTCTAGGTCATGCTTTTTTTTTTTCCGAGAAAAGATCCTTTCATTAGTTATATAAAAACGCCCGTAGGGCTACAAAAGATCTCTCCTGCTCGTAGGAGAAACAGAGCAGAGAATACATCAAGGCAGTCCGGGAGACTCTCCCTAGGAGCTGCAAAATACAAGCATCAGTACTAAGGACTGAGGTGCTAAATCATACAATAGGGGGGGGGGGGGGTAGCCAAACAGGTGGCCTGTAATGCCAACGGGGGGATCCCGTGTGTAAGGTGTAGAAAGGGCCGCTGCGCGCCAGGTGGTGTGAAAGGCCTGGCGCCGCAAGATCGCCCCGTCCGAGTCGCCGCGGATGCGGTCATGCTGTCCTCGCAGGGTGTGGATCAACTCCTGCCAGATCCCCCGAAGGGTGGCTCCAGTCTCCCCTCAAAGGCCGTGAAACACCGGGCCCTCCAGGTGAACCAGATGGTCAGGCTGCTGAGGAGCTCCCATCGTAAATCCCTCTCCTGTGTCCAGCTGGCGGACGAGAAATCCGGTGCCGGAACCAGGCGAGGCTGGCCCCTAATGAATCTGATGGCCTGACTATCCTACTCCATCTCATAGCCCATAGCAGGCCCTGTCGAAGTCGACCAAGCAGCGGCACCCCACGTAAACATTCCCTCTGGAGAGAGGGGGGCCAGAATACGCAGCATCCGCAGCCAAATCTGCTGCGCCTGAGGGCAATCCCAAAGGCAATGTCTCTGTGTCTCCATAGGGTGGCCGCATCGGACGCAGGCCGCCGGAAGACCGCTGTAAACAAGCCAGGTGCCAACTGCTGAGCCCCTGTGGGCGACCAGCCACTGGAAAGTCGAGATCCTGCGGGCCTGTCGACTAGCCCAGAGCCGAGCCTAGAAATCCTCCAGGAACTCCTGCGAGAGTCCCTGTAGCCGCCAATGCCCCGCTGCAGCTGGAGAGACCATCCTCCTCGCCGTCAAAATATGCCTCCCCAGCCGAACAGTATACTGGAAAAAGGTGATCTCTGTGGCCTCAAGGGATGCATAAGGATCATGCCACTCGTACTCCCCTGGGTCCCACTGTAACCGGGCCAAGGGGCGCGTTGCATGTGCCCATATACGCCAATCTGGGAACACATCAGCAGGGTCGGGGTCAATATGCCACTTCCGAGAAGCGGCGGCCACTACCCGTATCCTCTGAAAGGTGCACTCTGCAACCAAAGGCGACTCCACCTCCACTCTCTGAAGTCTGCCCTCATCCTGTATCTCAAAGTAGAGGCATCTGCCATCCTCAGTGCAAGCTCTGACAGCAATCAGGATCTCCAACTGAGTAAAGGCTCCCATCCACCGTGGGGCCACTGGCTCGAAAGGCGTGAACCACTCCTCTGTGAGTGCCTCCTGAATATCATCCCTCGTAATCATCCCCCCTCTGAAGTGACTCAGCCTCTCCACCTGGATCTCCTCTGGGAGACTGCAGAAGGTCTGCCAGTCTCCAAAACTGCGTGCTGGGCCTGCTGCTAAAGGTCCCCAGGCTAGACGAGGCCGAGAACCCAGCATATGACCCTGCTCTGTGCGAACCGCTGGGCTCCAGATGAGCGGCTGTCTGGCCCGCTCCTCAACACAAGGAGGAGGTCGCTGAGAGAGCCCCGGTCTCAGCAGCTCCCAAGCTCTTAGGATACTCAAAGCAAATCTGTCCTCCCATCCTCTACTGAGGCCTGTCCTCCTCATCTCTATGAAGATCCAGCGAATCTCTGGTGCCCAAGTGCCCCCTGCTGGGGGAGCCCGAGCCTGCAGCCGTTGCAAGAGAAGCTCTTTCCAAGGCTCAGCGCTTGGAAGCAGCCCCCGAACAATAAGCTTCCCCAATAAGGCTCTACTTTGATCGACTGGATCTATAATGCCCAAGCCTCCCTGAGCCAGCGGAAGTGTAATAACTGCCCATGCAACCTTTGCCCAGGCTGGCTGACCGTCCCGCCCAGACCAAAGAAAGTTCCTGATCAGCCTCTGTACCTGGCTGATGCAAGAGCTCGAGAAGATCCAGCAAGACGTAATGCCCCGAGAACTCCACTCTCTGATCAATCCATCCCCCCCCCTATCCTAGGTAGCTGAATGACCTTAGGAAGGGAGGAGATGTCAGACACCAAAACTCTGACGGAGGGTAACCCAGCTGCTCTGGCCACCACTGAAGTTGCTGTGGGGCCAGTCTCGAGTACTGAGCCCACCAATGCTCCTAGCCGAGAGAGGAGCGGAAGATACTCCCGGCGGAGTCCAGGGAAGCAAACTGTAACATGAAAAAGGCGCTCTCCCTGCTCAGCCGCTGCTGGGTCAAAGCCATGCTGCCAAGGTCTGAAGAAAGCCCGAGCACCCCTGATGTCAAGGGGACTCATGGCAAGGACCTTGGCCACACTCTGGGCGGTCTCGAACTCGATCTGATAATGTCCACGGCCCAGTAGCTGTACGTCCAGGATCTTGCCACATCTGCAAGAAGGCGGGCCTGGAGAAGATCCCGGATCTCCCCTCTGCTGGGGCGAGTGCCGACTATACGACAGATGGTGGAATGAGCCTGAAGGCGTTCCACCTCTGCGGTGAGGCTCGCTTCCTCTTCCGGCGAAAGAGAAAGCTTGATGGGGGTGTCCTCAGGGGCGGGCGAGGGGGCTGCGGATGAGTCCCTCTGAGGCGAGGCGGGAGGAGTCTCCATCAGAGTCTGAAGCTCAGGCGTAGGCGAGGCGAAAGCGGAAATCCTGCAAGAAATGGGCTGCACACAGAGAGGTGGAAGACCGGAGAAAAAGGAAAAAACAGAATCCCCTGGGGGCGGAAGTTAGCACGAAAGGGAGGGGGGGTGAAATGGCGAAGGAGAATCCCGCGCGGGGGCGGGGGGGGGGGATATGCGAAAGAGGGGCGGGGAGGAGAAAAGCTGGCGGAGGGGGGGTCGGGGCGTTGCAGAGGTGAGGTGGGCGCGAAGAAGGGGGGGGGGGGGGCGCGAAAGCGAGGAGGCGAGGAGGGGGGCGCAGCAGCGAGGGAGGGGGGCAGAAAGGATGGGCGGCGGGCAGAGCAACGTGGGAGGGGGGCGCAGAAACTACAGCAGGCGGGGGGGGGGGGGGGGGGGGGGGGCAAGAGCAAGCGCGAGGGGACAAGGCGGGGGGCGCAGGAGTGCAGGACGCGCAAGCAGGGACGGGGCGGAGCTTCAGCGAGCAAAAAAAAAAAAAAAACTCTCTTACAGCATAAAGTTAGTTCCAAAAGAAATTTGGATTCTAGGGCATGCTTTTCATTAAGTGTGTCATCATATTGTCCTGAATGCTTGCTTATATTTAGGAACACATTAAGATTTTCATCTTTACAGCAGTATGTGGCATGAAAATAGGACCCCTCACCAGAGGGACAAAAAGTGCCCCCCATTTTGGACCTCTAGTAGCCATTTTAACAGCATTTAAAGCTGTTTGCTTTGGGTGTAATTATACATGGTGTAGGTTACCTTACCTACTTGATGATTCTGAAAGAAATATGATATTTAATCTAGGAGTCAAATCTGTTTACACTGATATACTAACAAGGAGAAAGCATGGCTCTTTATTGCCCTCAATGCAAGGAAAAAGGTAATGTAATGACTGGTGATTGGACTTATGCAGGCCCACTTGGTGGAGCGGACTCCATCATTAAGTGAATTGAACGAAATTGTTTATGGCCAGGTATAAGGCTACATCTTATCAGTGTGCCCTCTAGCATTAGTGATAACTTCGCAGTGTAGTTTTCATTGAGTTCTTTTTCTGTGGTATTCTTACATCTGCATGTTCCCCTTTTGAACCAATAGAATTGCTGGCTCCAGATATATGTGTGTGTGTGTGAGAGAGAGCTAGTGGTGAGTCTTGTGGTGTGAAAGGCCTATCCAATGTTGAATCCAGTTTGTAATCAACTTGTTTGCTGTTTGCAGGACCATGTTATGCGGGATGATCTTTCATATGTTTTCCTTCTGAAGGTTTGCACCTTATTTACCTATCTTGTTGATTAAGAAATTTCCATATATTTCACTGAATGCACTTTATAGGTGGAGAGTCTCATTGTAGGCACTGATTCACTGAAGCATCTTTTCAGGTTGCGGACAATGCAACACTGTATGGAGTCTGTGTATATGTACCTGAATTAGTGAAGGAACCACCGGGAATAATGTCCATGAATTCCGATTTACAACTGAGTCGTCCACCACGGCCGCTGGGTCGTTTTTGTTTGGCCACTTATCGGTGCTACTGCTTCCTTACAAAGCTTCCTTTCTTCAACCTCCATTTTGAAGTCTTGAACAGGTCTCTTCTATTTTGAATCAGGGTGGTTTATTCATACTGGCCTAGTTTTTGACCTTTGTACTGATTTTTTTAACAATCAAACACGGGTTGCAGTATCATCACACAAGAGCGGCTGGATAGAATAAAAGAGTTTGTGAATGAGATGGCAGCTAGTCCTCTTGAAAATGGGGGAGGGGAAGTGGGTGTGGAGGCAAATGGACCGTCACCATCACATCCTGAGAAAAGCACACATAAAACCGAGCAGACCATTGGTGCTTTGTCTTCACCAGGACAAGATCCCGACTCCAATTGCCACCTAGAAAAAGCATCAGACTCTATAGAGGAAGAGCCAAAAAATTCTGTGCCTAGCAATGGTGCCAGTTCTGCTAGCGGACAAAAGGTAGGGTCTAATGATGGCTTGAATAACCCCTCTTTACAAGTAGATAGTAAATCAGTTTCAGGAGTTCTCCAGGATTGCAAGGCGCCGAGTAGACTTGCAACAAAGCAGGAAAATGTGGCAGTAGCACAGGTGCACAGTAATGGAGAAACCCAAGTAGTATTGAATTTGATGGAACACCAAGAGGACGTGAGTTGGGACCAACAAATGATACCAGTTCAAGAAGAAAGTGTTGAAGATGTGTCGTCTTCAAACCTGGAAGTGAGGTTGCAACGCGCTGAAAGTGTGGATTCAGTCAACAGGTACTTTACTGTCTTTGTTTTCATATTAAGGTCAACTTTGTAGTGAAGGTTTTGAAAGCATATGCCATGCAAACAGTGGAAATACTGATCAGCTCTTGACTTCGGCAGCATGGTTGATAGCTTGAGACAAAGTGTCAACTCTGAGGACGATGACGGGACTGAGGAGGCGTCGTCTTCTGGGCAGGAATACAACTTCAACTCTCAACCTGAGCTTGTATGGGCGGAGGTATACGTCAAAGGGATGTCTGCCATATGGTAAGTCTTTGCAATACAGAAGTTGATCTTATATTTCATATCTCCAGGTGGATCATTGCCTGCTGCGAATCTTGTATGAGTACTACAAACTTCCTGTTCCAGCAAGGGGTTCCTCCCTGTTGTTTCAGCCTTTAGAACACCTGCGTCCTTTGAAGTTCACAAGGCCTGCAAATGAAACCTCAACACTGCTTGGAGGAAGAACTATTGACTTAAAGCTATGCAGAACGAGCTTAGAAGTGGTTGAGGTAAATCGGGAAATCAGACTTTGAAATTCCTAATTACTTGACTCTAATCTTGACCTGTGGCCCATTAGTCACACGTTAATTCCAATCTTTGGCTTATTAATCACACAGTAATATTAAGGTGTGGTCATAGCCATAGTCTTTGAGAGAAGATTTTAGTTATTTGCATGTTGTGCTTTTCTTCAGGCAGTGGTTGTTGATTAAGCATGCTTTATGTAACACAGAGGCAGGGTGCCTTGACAGCTGCTGAGGAAGCTACGGCCATCTCGATTTGGACGGTAGCGACTGTATGCAGAGTGTTGTCCCTTGAAAATGTAAGGTTTTCATTTTTTGGTTTTGTGGACACGAGAAGTTCATTTCATGGCAATAATGGTGCACAACACATGTAGGACCAACACCTTTTATTGGGTACTGATAACATTATGAGAGATGCCATTTGTATTTGACACTAGACATGTTTAAGGTGGTGGTGAAGCTTAATAAGTAGACCTGTAACCATATAGTGATTGCACTTTCTTTCCCTTCTATGTTGGGAATCAACTTGGAGTTTTTATGGATATCTCAATGTTAGTATGCAATTTGCATCATACTGGATTTTGGGAGCGTTCAATTCTACAAGCCATGTATCTACATGATTATTATTCGCTTGCCATGCAAAGCTTTTTTTATTGGCTACTACTGTATATTGCATTGCATATTTACAGTGATGCTCACAGATCTCAACTGAGGTCTGCTTGTGCATAATTGTTTACAACTACTGATGCATATGCAAATGGTTACTTACTACTGTCCATGTGAAAGCGTTACCTGAGAACTGCTATTTCCTATGATCTAGATGTCTAGATGTCGGGTAGTGGATGAAGAATGCGAATCAGAAGAGTGCCTTTGAATCAATGCTGAAAGCCTATAAAAGATGCCCCACAATGACCATTGACCTCCTTTATATAGTGATCTAATGGCAGATTGTTTCAGGTCGGCCATCCATTTTCAAGTCATAAAACATCAATGAAAATACCATAAAACATGTTTATATTGTGCCCAACTTGTGTCCCAACCATTGGGCCATGTCTTGGGCATGTTTGGGCGCCTATTGGGCTACAAAACTACCCAAATTGGACCATATTTTGCTCCTCATCTTAACTAAGTGGCGGCTGATGCTGAGATCCATGTCCATCTGGCATTCAAAGATGTGCTGCGCATGACATTCCCTCTTGCTAAATGTTGATCACTGGGGTACATGATACACTTTTGCTTCTCGGGTCTTGTCCACTAGTAGGAGAAATGCTCGAGCTTTGGCATCAGCATCCCATAAACTTGTTTGGCGTTAAGTAATCTCGGGCAAGTGCCAGTCTTCAAAGATAGATTTGTGTGTAGGCTGTAGCTCTGCTCCCAACACACAGGCTGGGTAGCAGCAACAACAGGATTCAAAAATACCAAATAGGTGGAAGAGGCCACTCTAGAGGCATGGGGAGCTAGAGGGACCGAGGTGGTTAGCAAAGAAATTAGAGTGCAAATAAAATAGAGTGTTATTACCCTGGCAAACCAGTGTACATGGCAAAGGACTGCTATAAAAAGAAGAATGATATTAAAAGTGAAAAGTTACAGCAAGGCAATTATATATCATCGAGTTAACAAGGTGGTGACGATAGAAGTGAGCAACTGTTTGTAATGCATGGCCTCGGGGCTAGCCTTGCCAATGTTGGCCTAAACGGTTGAGTAGATTTTCTGTCAACTCGTCCATGCTTATGTCCTTGACTAGGACTCGAGATGGTGCTAGTTGGGCACCCTTAGCTATTGAAACTTTGGATGACACATATCCTGTCTCTTGGTTCGGGTGGACGACTTCTACATCCTTTTCTTGGAGGTTGTCTACTAGGTCAGTTGCCTCGCGGCACCACTCATCAAAGATGCAATGTGTAGACTTGTAGAGATGGTCATGAAGCCTCTTGCTCATGAGACCGATCATAAATTGATCAATGAGCGATAAGTCGTCTAGTATTTCGTGGGGCTTGCATCTTGTGTGGTTCCAAATTGTTTCACCCTCCCTCTTGCTTGAGGTTATAGATCTCTGCAATAGGACCCCATTTAGCTCCGGTGGGTGAGAATCCCACAATTGATGTGTGTCTCAAGACCTTGTAGGTAGCCTTTTCATGCAGGTTTAGAGACCTAAACCATTGGCCCTGCTTTGCCTTCAAGGCAAAGTCCGAATGAACAAATCTTGGTGGGATCATCAATCAAATTCGATCGAACTTCTCTAGATACTGAATGAGACTCCGGTTCCATCAAATTTGGTCATCATCCTTTTAATGTGGATTGGCTTTGTTTTTCCCCAACTTTGAGCCTCTAGGGGCTATGCTTATGGCAACCCCACTTTCCATTTTAAACGCCATCCTAAGCATGTCTTTTGCATATTCATGTGGCGGTGGAACGTAATAAGGGAGTGGTTGCACAAAACCCTATGTTTTAGGGTTTGGGATTTTTTGCTCCATGGGGTTGGGTTGTGTGGTTGCCAATGACACTTGTCCTCCACCGGCTTGGCTTTGAGGCTGCAAGCTTGTTGCGGGAGAGGACACGTCATGTGAATGTCATTGTGGATTCCTTTGGTTGGAGGTAGTCCTTGGCACTGGCTCTTTACCCTTTTCCACGTCCGTTCCTTGTTCCCTCCGAACGGCGAAGAACTGGAACTTGGTTATGTGGTGAATATGCTTCTATAATGAGCTCTTGTGGAAAGTGGGACTCCTGCTTGCATTGTGTGGCTTGCTGTTGTGTGTTACCAACATGTTGGTTGGCCACCTTTTATTAAAGTTGGCTTGTTTAATTGCTCAAGACAAGTAATAAAGGCTTGATGTTTTTCACACGTGAGGTTGCCCAGAGCCCACCCGACCAACTGCTCCCTTCCTCTGGTTCACGACAAGTAATAAAGGCTTTATGTTTTTCACACATGTGGCTGCCCAGAGCCTGCCCGACCAGTGTGCTTGCTGCCGGCCTCTGGCTAGTGCTGCTGACCATCTGTTGTTCTACCTGGCTAGCCGCTCCATCCAATGGCCGCCTGCTACATGGCACTTCTGCAGCAGAGGTGCATCACTTCCCCCCCCCTCTTCCACACCCCCCGCCTGCCCCTCCACCCGGGCCCATGCCTGTGCCTGTGGATGGAGTATTGCCATAGTGGTTTATGCATCAAGCTTCTTACTGAGGGATCGTAGGTCTCTTGCACATCTTTGTTGTCGTACGGATTGCTGGCTTGGCTAAGACATGACAGGACTTATCTCATCTCGTGTGTGGGCACGTGTGCATTTGCCTACTTTTCTCGAGAAAAGAAAAATCATACCTATGGTGAACTATTGACTGTTGTTGTAGTTAAAAATACAATCACTCAATCTGCTTTTTAACTCTCTGGCTTCAGCTTCAAATATGGTGCATCAATGTTTAGGTTCCTGAGTTAATGCTAAAACTTATGCAGCTTTCTTTAAGTGAGGATTTTAATGTAGTTTGTATCTCTATATGCCTGGCTGCATGGATTTTTCATAGTTAGTTTTAAATTTCTGCACTGAAAGCGAAGCATATAATTTTTGAAGTTGATAGCCTATACGGTTCCCTTTCAGGTGCTTGCTTTGTTTACCTGTGTGCTGCTGGAGAAGCAGATTGTAGTAGTTTGCCCAAACCTGGTAAGGTTCTTGACAAAACATCTTCGTCTTTGCTCTGAATTGATTGTGTTTATTGCCATATGATATATCTATTATCAGCTCAAACATGTGTATAGTTTAAGAGGTGATGTAGCTATCTATTTGTTGTCAAAAGCCTTGCGGAAATCCACAAAGCAACAGTATATCTGATGCCCATGAGCTCTCCCCTCCTCGATGATCTCCCGTAGTGTGAAGATGTGATCCAGTGTGCAGTGTCCCTCCGGAGACCTGCCTGCCCTGGTGCTGTGAGTCTCTGCTCCTCTTCCATCTGCTGAGCTCATGCTCCAATATTGAGCCATACATCTTGGCCAACGTGTGACCAATCATAATAGTCCTGTAGTTACCGGGGTCCATGGGGTCACCTGCCTTCAGAATGGGCACAATGGTATTAGAAGACCAACTGGCAGGGAAACCTTCACATAAGGGGGGGGGGGGGGGGGGGGGAGAGAGAGTTTCCTTGAATTCACTTTAAAATCAGAAGAGAGTCTGAAGTTCTGATGTTTGAACAGGGTGTGCTTTCAGCGGTGGGTTCTGTCAACTATCCCTCTGATGAGACCTTTTCAATGGCAAAGTCTCATGTTGCCGGTGCGCAAGCTACTCTGTGATTCTTTCTTTTGGGGGGTTGCAAAAGGTTCTTCATGATCAGGCTATATTATATGTGTACTGATTGATGCTATTTTTATGTGCATACGAATCATAATGCAAATCTTATGCTTGACACGCTTCACAAATTTTGGATATCTATCGCTTGCATTGCCTTTGTTGATGCCCGACTTCTTTTGAATTCAGATACTCCCCAATCAGATGTTGGACTTCTTGGATGCACCAGTTCCATATATTGTAAGGTTTTCTGAATTTCCAGTCCTTTCCCTCTTTTCTTTCTTTTTTACACCAGCAGTAAGTACCATACCATACCCTACCCTATGGTCTACTATATCATAACATACCAAACCAGACCATACCGTACCATATCCATCATACAGTACCTGGTAAATGTACATACGTAAATATCCTCCAAAGAAAACGAGCTCATAGCATGTTACACATGCATCCAGGGATTGGTCATGAGATTTTAAGGATTTCTATAAAATGTTTTGTCTCAAATTTCAAAGGCCGTTGCTTGATTGCAAAGAGGGAAACACAACAGAAGGTTCCGTCTCTAGCATGGGTTATATTCACTAGCTGAATTGCATTAGGTGGGGCAGTCTAAAGGTATTTGGGGCTACAAGTGAGCTAAACCTGGTTTTTCTGAAGCAATATTTTTGGTATACACTTTCTTTCATATTCTATACATTTGATCGAGTTTGCGTGGTATGACAGTCTAAAGGTATTTGGGGTTACGAGTGAGCTAAAACTGGTTGTTCTGAAGCAACATTTTTGGCATGTTCTATACATTTGATCGAGTTTGCGTGGTACGACAACCTTTTATCTGCAGGTTGGTGTGCTGCACAAGTCCTCTGCTTTGCGGGCAAAAGCATCTAGTGTGGTTGTCATCAATGTACAAAGAGACAAGGTTCGAACCCTTAATTTTGTGTGTGAAATCTGTATTTTTTCCAACTGTGCATAGAATGAGATATTTCTGTCCAAGAAACATCTCAATGCAAACAATGCAAGTAGCATAAATTATGGGCTATACAGATCAATCTTTTGCCGGTCAATATAGTGGGACGGGCAATCTCCCCTGTCCAATTCTCTGTTGTGTGATGTAGGGGATTATCTGTAAAGACCCTTACTGTCAGGTGCGTGCTGTTTATTGCCTAATTAATTGAATTCTCAAACTCATAACAGGTATCAATGCCATCTACTCCTCCTTTGCCTCATCTGAGAGAGCTCAGTTCAGCTTTGGAGCCATATCACTCGAGGCTCGCTGCTGAGGTGGATTTTGCTAAAAAGCACCCTGTACATGTGTGTAATGATGCCCAGGTAATCATCATAAGATTTTTCCTCTCGTTGTTTGACAAGTATTCATGTGTGCAAGAATGTATCGGAGAGATGATCATGTCACTGACTGTATCACTTCTGTGCTGGGGGGTGTCCTCAGTCTTATGCTGCTGAAAGCTTTTTAGCTGTCTTGAGAAGCTACTTGGAGTCACTCTGCAGAAACTTGCGTGCTCATACTATCACAAATGTTCAGTCAAATGATGACAAGGTGAGTGTGTCTCCGCCCGTTGCACACATTTCAAAGTTTTCAGGGAACTTACAAGTCTGTTTCGGTGCATGTACTCAGTGCATATACTTACATGTGACTAGTTTAATTAGTTATCCACTTGGAAGGTTAGGCAATATGTAAATTATCTGCATATGCTCATGTCAGGTGGAACTTCTAGACTCCACAAAGATATCTTCTGTAAAGTCAAAGGTTGGAAGGAACAAAGTAACAGGACACAGGCTGATCGCCTTTTCTCGAGGGTCCCTGTCCCCATTCCCGTTCCCATTCCCGTCCCCATCCATGTTCCTGTTCCTGCTCCCTGTATCTTAACAGCATAAGGAAAACCAGTCCTCTTCTTCATGCTAGTGACCCCAGGAGCCCCATAATCCAAGGACCACCCAGGACAGGAAAGATGAGAAACCCAACTCTCAGTGAGTCTGGTGGAAGCAGTTACTAAACAACGTAATTATGCACAAAGATTGTTAAACAATGGAAAATAAAACTCACAGCACTCATATACAAGGACACAGCATTCAGTCCCAGTGGTGAAGCCGTAACAGAAAACAACACCCCCCCCCCCCCCCCACACCCAAGTCCCCATTGGCCATCAACATCACCTTCACTGAAGTTGCAGGCTTCTGACCTCGCGTGCTGGTCAGTCACGCTCGGTCACCTCGGATGCACCGTCCACTAACTTGCCGTGTCTAGTTTATCGCCTTTCACCTTGGTACAATTACCCTTGTGATTGCGTGAAGTTTTACTCTGAGTATCATATTCTCTCCCCCCTTTTTAGAAATCATCGTCCTCGATGATAAAGGTAGGAAAGTGCTGATGTAAGGAACTAGCTAGTTCCCACGTAGCGTTTGTCAATGGTAGGCCCTTCCATGCAACTAGATACTCTTGGAGAATGCGATTTCTAAGCCTTTTCTGGGATTGTGGTTGATCTTCCCGAAGCTTCTCCTGTTCTTGCCATGTCCAACGGTTTAGCTCTGCGATCTTGGCCATGGTCTGCAGTCTGGTGCTCTTGCAAAGAAACAATACCATCAATTAAATTTGTCGGTGTCGTGTAAATATTGCTTTAGCTTACTAACATGAAAAACTGGTTGGACATGACGGCCAGTGGGTAAGTCCAATCTATAAGCTATGTCATCGATCTTTTTAAGATTTTCCATGGTCCACAGTAGCTCGGTGAGAGCTTTGGACACTTACCTGTTCTCAAGGAAGTAGATTTAGGCGGAAAGAGTAACCTGTGACCTTATGAGGTCGATTGTCGTAGGTAAATTCAAGGAGTGGCAAGAACTTCTCCCAATCCATTTGCCTCTCTAAAACATAATCCCTAAGCATATCTTTCAATATTTGATTAACCCTCTCGGCTTGACCATTGGTCTCTGGATAATCCCCACTACTCATACAAAGAGTGACTCCGAGCTTGTTAAAGACATGTTGCCAAAATGGCCAAGTGAACTTTGAATCCCTATCAGATATAATGAACTCCGTAGTCCATGCAACCTAAAAATATTCTGTAGAAATAACTCAGCCACCTATGGCGCATGCACAATCTCGGTTGTGGAAATGAAGTGTGTCATTTTAGACAAGCGGGCAACTACCACTACTATGGCATCCTTCCTTGATTGGGTCCTAGGAAGACCAATTATAAAATCCATGGATATACTTTGCCATTGCTTTTCCGGAACTTGGAGGGGGCAAAGTAATCCAGGTGGTTGGACTCTTTCAGGTTTATTTACCTGACACTTCAAACAATGAGTAACGCATTTGTGGACGTCTCTTTGGAGATTCGGCCACCAAAATGTTCTCTTAATTAACTATATAGTTTGATCTATCCTGGGATGTCTTGCTGAAGGACTATCATGGTTCTCTTTTAGAACCTTGTCCTTGAATTCATTTACACTAGGAACATAGACTTTAATTTTCGTTTGAGAAATCCATTCTCAATTGAAAGGTTTGAAAAGGGTTGTGGTTGTGTTGAAGTCAGATGGACCGACTCACCGGCAGTAACAAAATTTCCTAGACCGGTCTTTGACCACTCTATTTGAATAAATGGATCTTGTGCATGTGCTTCCTTTATTTCTTGAAGCAATGCACTATCCAAAACTCATATTGTATATGATTCTCTAAAGAGCATTTGCGACCACATTGTTGCGCCCTTTTTGTATTAAATTTCCATATGAAATTCCTTCATGAGCTCAGCCCACTTGGCTTGATGATCTCTCAAGTTAGGTTGATTGCAAAAATACTTAAGTGTACGATGACCAGTGTACACACCGTAAACTGAGCACCTTATTAATAACGCCTCCAAACTTCGAGGGCATGGATAATGGCATAGAGCTCTTACTCGTGTACTGGACATTTCTGTTTGGCTGGGGAGAGAGTCTTACTCTCGAAGGCTTTAGGTTTATCTTCTTGGTCAAGCACAACCCCTATCACGGTGCTACTAGCATTGGTCTCTAAGTCAAAAGGTTTCTCAGGATTAACTATCTTGAGAACTTGAGGAGATCACTTCAACTCTTCAAAGGGTTCGCTCTTGCAATAAATCGGTCATAGGTGCGGCAAGTAAGGAGTAAGCCTCTATGAATCGTCTATAAAAACTAGAAAGTCCTAGAAAAGATCATAAAGCAGTGACATTCTTTGGCACTAGCCATGCTAAAATGACCGCGACTTTCTTGGGATCCAGAGTCACTTCATTAGGGTAAACAATATGATCCATAGTCACTCCATTAGGCTAAACAATATGATCCATAGTCACTCCATCAAGCTAAACAATATGACCCAAATATTCTATTTGAAGCAAACATAACATTGTTTTATGCAAAGAGTTTTCCCTTAAAGCTTGAAAAACTGTACAAAGATGATATTCATGTTCTAAAATAGACTTAATGTACACTAGAATATCATCTATAAAATCTACTACAAACCGACCTATGAATGGCCTAAGAATGTCATTCATGTGAGCAGTAGCAAGAGCAATGGTGAGCCCAAATGGCATCACCAAATACTCATAATGACCAAACATGGTCCTAAAAGCTGTCTGATGTACATCATCATCTCTTACCCTTGTTTGATGGTAACCACTTTTTAAATCTATCTTACTGAATATTACGGCACCATGCAAGGCATCTAAGAGATTGTAAGCTTGTTCAATGCCCTGTAGTCGACACATATACGAAAAGTACCATCCTTTTTCTTAACAAGTAAAATCAGGGAGGCGAATGGTGAGAAGCTACCTTTTGAAGATATGCATCTATTATCTTCTTTACCTCGTTCTCTTCCTTCAAACTCATGTGATAGGTAGGTCTATTCAGAGAGTTTGCTCCCGGAATCGGCTCAATTCTGTGCCGCACATTCCTGCGTGGAGGCAAACCAAGAGGAAGTTCAGATTTAAGAACATCATGAAATTTTGAATGAACTGGTTAAGCTAAAATGTTAGCAACAAAATTGGACTCCCCTGTGGCTATCTTGTCCACCTCGGGTTTGTACTTTTAGTAAATAGAAAAAATAAATGGACTCACATTCTAGTTTGAGTAGCTTTGTCGCATTAACCAACGATCGGTCGAGAAGATCTGGTTCACCTGTGAGATGAGCAAATGCTTCTGACAGACATGCGTATTGAAGTCGATTATTAGCTTCTTCCTTGCATGCCGTTGTTTACCTAGCACGATATCAAAGTGTGCTAGTCAAATAATCTCAAAATCTAACTTGTTAGCATAGCCTTGGGTCTGTAGGTTGAGACCGACCACTTGCATGTCCCATACTTCTGTGTCCTTGCCATTCGCTAGCTCCACAATATATTGATAATTTGATGAGCTAGTGGGGAGCTTAAGCTTCTTGAAAAGTCTAGAATTTATGACATTCTGAGTAGAGCTGGTGTCAAACAAGACTGTTGCATGCGCGGAAGCCTTGCTGTACTGATCCATAGTCCTAAGCTTGAATAAGAACAAGATGCTAATTAAACATGATTAAGACAGAGGACAGAGAAGAAGAGAGAGACAATTGGTGTCAGGGTTTCCTGTATTTATATGGTACAAAAAGGTGACATGATTGTCTGTACATGGTTGGGCCCCATTTGAGATTGTTTATGGCGAAGTGGTTCTATCTCCCATCCTTTGCACTAAGGATGAGAATCGAGATCTTGCTATTGATGAGTATGTCAGAGATCTTGATGTAGCCTTTGCACAGGTATGGACAACCAATGGTAGATCTCAAGATAAGCATAAAAAGGCGGTTGACAAACATAGAAGGCAATTGGTCATCAAACAAGGAGATTAGTTATTGCTGAAATTTGACAAAGCAAGACTTCACAAGACGCTAGGTAAAGAGGGAGGATATCCTAAGCTCTCTACCAGATATTATGGTCCCTTCAAAGTGATCAAGCATATCAATGAAGGGTCCTTCAGGTTGGCATTACTTGATCAATGGAAGATTCACAACGCTTTTCATGTGATTTGTTGCGGAAGTACATGGGGGCAGACCTGCAAGAGCCTATCACGAAAGACCCGCCAGAAGTTGATGAACTAGAAGAGATACTTCAACCAGAACAGATAGTCTTCCACAAGGAGAGAAAGCTAGCTGGAGGCATGCTTTCCAGGTGATACCTTGTGAAGTTTAAAAACTATCTTCCCATCGATGCAAATTGGGTTGTCGAAGACTTCTTCACCGACTATCCACGGCTTCTTCAGGCATACCTCGATGTTTTTCAATTGAGAACAACTATTTAGAAACCTGGGGGATGTCATCATTTGGCCACTTACATGGTTGTCCCCAATGTTTTGTGCCCAAATGTGGCCAGTTTCTTTTACCCAAATGTGGCTAGTGTGTGTGTGAGTGTTCTGGGTCCCAGCTCTGCGCTTTCTGATGTGCCAGATTTGTGATCTGTATTTGTGTGTTTGCTTGCTATGAATGTCCAGTCCACGGGCCCAGGACGCCTACCCGTGAACCATGCGATTGCCTTGTATTCTGACGTATTTTGTGGCCTATGAACATATGGTAAATTTGCCCAAGACCTTTGTTATTTTTATTAAAATTGCTTTGTAATGCTATAACCTTTGTAGGTTCACATTTACTAATAAGTGAGTGGACACTTATTAAACGTGCCCGAGGCCCAACCCAGTGGGCACCCCCCTTGGGAACCCAATTGACTTAGGCATGTGAAGGGGACACCTTATACCTTGTAACCCCACATGTGATGGAGGTTGGTGGGAAAAACTAAACAAAGGCATGCAGGGCTGGATGGACATTCACACAGGTTTTCGAAAAGAGGCAAGCCATTGGGAATCCATCATTTTTTGCTCATACGCAGGTTGCTGCTGGTCATTTTTGGCTACAAGATTGCTACAGGTTTCCCTCCATCAATTTTACTCTCTACTGGCTGACTTGTTGTGGTTGTACGGGCAGCCTGTGTGAAGTCCTTGACACAGTCAAGGAGGTGCTGCAGCTGGTCGTTTTGCTACAGTTTTGTTGTGATAGTCGACTTGCTACGGGCTGCTGGCCAATCAACAGGCTGCTGGTCGACTGCTTTGGCCTGGTTGTACAGCCCCTACAGCTGCTGAAATTTCTCTGCAACCTACTGGACACTTCAAACTCTTCAAACTGGGACATTATTATGATCTATTGGCTGATGACCGGCTGCTAAAACAGGCCGGACAGCATCTTCATCTTCCAACAAGTCTCCTTCCACCAAGAGTACACAATCCAGGTGACAGGACGGGCACACCAGTATCGTGTGTGGACCCGGAAAACCAGTACCATGACTGTTCACACAAGTGAAGGGTGGAAGGATTTCTCGAGGGACATCGACTACGAAGGGAACTTTTCTCTGACTGTCTTGTTTGATATTTGTATTCATTCTTAGTGCATTCATGGCAAATTTGACTTAAAAACCCGTGGAACATTGTACAAACAAAATACTCCAATGATATACTTTCACTTTTCCTCTTTCGTCTTCATCTTGAGCTGTCTGAAAAATCTAAAGTGTTTAAGTGTTGCTAGATCACGATATTGTGCCCAATACGTGATTACACCTTGTGGGGTGCACTATAGGATGTCACATGCACACCCGTGCCATGGCTAATGTCCAGCATCAACATCATAATGCCTGATTAATATAGCGGTTAGGACAGCAGTTAGGTCATCATCTTATTACCATCTGTGTTAGCATTAGTATCATCTAAAGTAGCATCAGCATTAGTATCATCATCATCATCATGAAGGAGGGTTTGGGAACCCTGTCGACAACCATCAGGGGCTCTCAGCCTATAGTCGACAGCCCATGGGGAACCTAGACAGCCAATCCGTAGCATTCAATGCATGGCAGCAGGTTTGGGAAACATTAAATATAAGCGCAGCATTTTAAGAAGATATTTCTTGAATTCTTTGTCCAACAACAAGCCGACAACAGCCTAAGCTAGCCGACAGGTCCCTCTTAGCATATATATAAGCCTCACATATCATTCAAGCATTACATTCAATCATTCACTCATTCATCATCATAGTCATCAGTAGAAGTTATGTAAGGGGCCTTAGGTTCAACCCTTTTGGAGCTGGACAAGGGCTTTCCCTGTGGATGTATGTTGTAGGCAAACTCGACAAGTGGGCTGCGGTAGATACTTCTCCCAAGCTGTCTTTTGATCTACAACATAGCATTTGAGAAGATCTAACACGGCTAAATTCGCAGCTTTACTTTGGCCATCAGTCTAGGGATGATAAGCTGATGAGAACTCCAACTTGGTTCCCATGTTATCAAAGAGAACCCTCCAAAAGAGACTCGTAGTTCTGGGATCTCCATCCCTGCAATGGACTTCGGCATACCATGATGTTTGAACACTTGTGCAAGGAAGACCTTCACCATATGCTTGGGTTTTATGGTCTTCTTGACAGGTAAGACGTGTGCTTGTTTACTAAACTTGTTCGCGATCGTCCAAATGGCATCATTATCCTGCTGGGTCCTTGGCAAATCCATTATGAAGTCCATAGTTATGCTTTCCCATGGCTGTGAAGGAATGGGCAATGGATGAAAACCTGGAGCTATTTGCCGATCAAATTTCACCTTTTGACAGGTGAGACATGCACACACATATGCCTCTGTCCTTGTGAATACTCGGCGAAAAGAAATAGCGCTCAATCATGCGTGTAGTAGGCAATATATCTCTATGACCAACATAAGGAGGAGCATGGCATTCATCCATAACCTTTAGCCTCATGTCAGATACAACATATAGGGAGTTATCCTTCATGAGATATCTTTCTTTGATTATATAAGATGCATGTGCATGACCAGCCATCAAATTGGTCCATAAATGTCCAAAAACAGCATCTTGATAATACAAATCACACATGGCCGACAAGTTCCCATGCGAGGCAATCGAAACTATAGCCACATATGGTCTCTTGGACAATGCATTGCGCCATATTTTTCTTTCTGTGTGTACAATCTGAAAATGAAACATACAGAGGAAATTTGCCATCCTCATTTGTTTCTAAGAAAGCTTTGTTTGCGTGAGAAAGTACCGCAAACTTTGGTGATCTGTCTTGACTATAAAATCAGTCCCAAATAGATAATGTTTCCAAATTTTCAAGGCATGAATTACAGTCAAGAGTCTTTCTTATAGACATCCAAGTAAACCTCGGCATCATGTAATCATCGGCTCTCATAAGCTACAGCATGACCCTCTTGATTTAGGATAGCTCCAATGCAATCCCCACATGCATCACATTCTACATTGAATGGTTTATGCAAGTCTGGAATGATTAACATTGGCCCATGTATGATTGCATCCTTGAGATGATGAAGGGCAACGGCGAGGCAATAAGAGCAAAGTGTCTTATGAATTGCATGTAATATGAGCATAGACCAAGAAAACTTCGAACTTTGTGTACATTAGATAACTCTGGCCAACTCCGGATAAATCAATCTTTGTTGGGTCCATTCTTACACCATCTTTTCAAACAATATGACCCAAATAGTGTCTCTCTGAAAGACAGAATTCACTCTTCTTGGCATTAATGAAGAGTTTGTGCTTATGTAGCTCATAAAAAACAATGGTCAAATGAGCTCGATGTTCTTCCTCATTCTTGGAAAACACCAAGCTGTCATCGAGAAAGGCACCTGTGAATTTCCGATGTTCTTGGAAAATTCGGTCCATCGTTCTATTGAATGTTGTCGGGGCATTTGTAAGACCGAAAGGCTTGACCAAATACTCATACAAACCAAAAGTTTTCCGGAATGATTGTACATCTTGGGATACTACACGCACTTGGTGATACCCACTCTTCAAATCGATATGGCTAAAGCATGCCGATCCATTCAACTTATCACGGATGTCATCAATGCGTGGAATAGGAAACCTATTCTTGATTGTGATCTTGTTTAAAGCCCTGTAATTCACACACATACGGAAGAAGCCATTCTTCTTTTGTACTAGAAGCACGGAAGAACAGAATGGTGAGGAGATCGGTTGAACCAAACCCTTGCCCAAAAGCTCATTTACTTGCTTCATAATCTCCTCTTGCTGTGTGGCACTCACACGATATGCGGGTCTGTTAGGTTGAGAACTACCTGGCACAAGATCTATGTGATGATCCTTTGGTCTTTCTCGAGGTAGCTCCGTGAGTAATGTGTTAGCAAAACAATCTTTAAAGCCATTTAGAAATTCCAGCCTATCCTGTGTTAGAGTATCCACATGAACATCGCTATGTTCTACATTATCTTGAACAAAAACCAAACCAAGTACGTGGAAAGGCTCTTTTTCATTGATTTATTGATCTGGATGTGGGACACAATTGGGATTGACTTCCCTTCCTTGCCGGCATAACTAACATGCTTACGGCTCTTATGCATAAAACTAATCTTATTTGTCTTGTAGTCCTTGAAGGGCTCAAAACGGTGATGCCATGGTTTGCCAAGTAACACATCACATCCATTGAATGGAGCAACCAAGAAATGCTCATGGTCTAGATATTCCTGAATATGCACACGTAACTTTCCAATAAGAGGAGTAACCTGTACCTCCTTTCCCACAAAGGCAGATTTTGCTTCAATTTGGGGTTCCATGTCCCAAAGCTCAATGTCCGTGGAACAATCATCAAACATGAAAAGAGCTGGCTGGCCCTTAATTTGGCCCCATGCTTTGCATACAACCCTCTCTTTATTGTCATGCCTTGTATTTCCTTGTACATCTGGAAGTGCATGTACATTTACTTTTGATTTCTTGTCCTCCTCTTTCTTTTTGCATCGCGGGCAATCCCTAAACATGTGGTCTTTACTCCCACAAGAGAAGCACTTACCTTCCTTTGCATATTGTTCTCGTTGCTCCAGAGTGATCCCAAACCTATGCCTCTTGATAGGACTATCTTTGGTAGGAGGATTTTAAACTCTCCCTCCAATCTTGCCCTCTTTGAAGTCCCTTTTTAGCGGCTGTCCACCTTTTTGAAGGTTTCCAAAACCACAGTAGTGTCATGAGGGCTTGTCTCATATCGGCCACGAGATGCATCCGAGGTATGTGTAGCACTAGAGTACCCTCTACAGTTGGGCACCTCTTCACGTCTTGCTTGGCTGTCCATAGTGCTGTCAACACGGTGTCCAAGCCCACAAGATCGTTCCCCACTCACTTTTCCTACTTCGTCTTCGTCCTCAGCTGTCTCAAAAATTTTAAGTGTAAGTGTTGCTAGATCATGATACGGTGCCCAATACGTGATTACACCTTGTGGGGTGCATTACATTGGTATCAGAGCACGGTTGTTTCCCTCTCTTTAGTACACCGGGGCTAGAATCTCCCCCCCCCCCCCCCCCTCCCCCCCCCTCCCTCTTCAATACCAAGTATATTGTTGGAGTATTTTGTTTGTACAATGTTCCACGGGCTTTTAAGCCAGATTTGCCATAAATGCTCCAAGAATGAATACAAATACCAAACAAGACGGTTAGAGAAAAGTTCTCTTCGTAGTCAATGTCTCTCGAGAAATCGTCCCGCCCTTCATTGGAGTGAACAATCACGGTATTGGTTTTCTGGGTCCACACATGATGCTAGTGTGTCCGTGTTGGCGCTTGGACTATGTACTCTCGTTGGAAGGAGACTCGTTGGAAGATGAAGATGCTGTCTGGCCTGTTTTAGCAGTCGGTCATCAGCCAATAGATCAATATCCCAGTTTGAAGAGCTTGAAGTGTCCAGTAGGTTGCAGAGAAACTTCAGCAGTTGTAGGGGTTGTACGACCAGGTGAGAGCAGTTGACCAGCAGCCTGTTGATTGGCCAACAGCCTGTAGCAAGTCGACCATCACAACAAATTGTAGCAAACGACCAGCACCGACACTTGCATGACTGTGTCAAAGACTTCACACAGGCTGCCCGTACAACCACAACAGGTCGGCTTGTAGAGAGTAAAGTTGATGGAGGGAAACCTGTAGTAGTCCTGTAGCCAAAAACCACCAGCAGCAATCCTGTAGCCAAAAACAACCAGCAGCAACCTGCGTATGGAGGGCTAGGAGCAAAAAACGATGGATTCCCAATTGCTTGCATCTTTTCAAAAACCTTCGTGAATGTTCATCCAGCCTTGCATACCTTCGTTTAGTTTTTTCCACCAACCTCCATCACACGTGGGGTTTGCAAGGTATAAGTAAGGTGTCCCCTTCACATGCCTAAGTCAATTGGGTGCCCACTGGGTTGGGCCCTGGGCACATTTAATAAGTGTCCACTCACTTAATTAGTAAATGTGAACCTGCAAAGGTTACAACATCACAAAGTAATTTTACTAAAAATGACAAAGGTTTAGGGCAAATTTACCACCTGTTCACTGGCCACAAAATATGTCAGAATACAAGGCACTAGCACGGTTCACGGGCAGGCATCCTAGGCCCATGAGCTGGACATTCATAGCAGGCAAACACACGAATACAGATCATGCGAAAACAATGTCATGCATGCGAACATGTGTGCATGTGCACTTGATTTATGGACAAATCTCCCGGTCATGGAACATGTACATCATTGGCATTTCTGGGCACAAATTTGGCACATGGAAAAGCGCAGAACTGGGTCCCAAAACACTCGGATCCACACACTGGCCACATTTGGGCACGAAAAATTGGGGAAAGTATAAGGTTATTATGCAGACTTTAGTAATGAAAAATTTTGGTCGGGGTCACATGTTACCTCCTGAGAAAGGGGAAAATCTTCTCGTTAACAAAATGGCTTCAAAATGATGAAAAGTTAAACTATTAGGCCTGGAGTCCTTTTTTGTATTGTACATCCATTTGCAAGGGTCAGTGGCTGCCTTTATACATCTGCTTGCTTCGCATTTCTGCACATTGTTTTACTTGGATGTTTCATTGGGCTATTTATGGCTTAGATTAAAACTGTCCTCTAAATTGTGTATATTTTCTATAACGAGTGTGTGTTGCAAGGGTCTCTTAATTAACCGTCTTGCTTGTAGGAGTAGGCATACATGTCAACCTTGTGTCAGAGTTATTTTTGTTAATCAGGGAAACAAATATGTTTCAGGTTTCATTGCTTTTGAAGGATAGTTTTGTGGAAGACTTTGAAAGCAAAGACCACCCGTTTATGAAGGTAAGGGTCCTTTCTAATGCCCTATGCCATGTACTTTTTTATCATATAGTAGGTGCAAGAATCGAGTGCGTTGAAGGGGGGCCTTTTGTAGTTTACGTCTCATAGGATCGACGAGTAATGAGTTTTTGGAAAAAAATGATAATATGGCTTTCTGCTTTTGTTAATTGCTAATTTTAATGTTTCCTCCTAAGGAGTAATTTCTTTATGTGCAAGCAGCTATTCGTGGACACACAATTGTTTTCCGTGCATACGGATGCTGTTCTCTCATTCATTGAGAGTAATTAACGATGGACTAAAATGATTTGTACAATATACTAAATCACCCTGGTTGCTACTATTGAGGATCAGTGCACCAAAGGTATATTATTGGTCATTACAATGAATTTTATCGCCAATGTTGTTTGGGGGAAAGTACAGTAAGATTTAAGCATAGAGCTTTAGAAAGTGAGTTGAATCAGGAAGGGGCCCATACACATGAGGCTCCACAATTTTTATATAGAGCCAACTTATTGGTTGGTGCTGAAGATAAGTACTCGCAGTTGTACTCGTTTTGGAGGAAAAAAGCCTCACCAGAGTAGCAAGCTGCCATGATGGGTTATGCTTGTCGCAATATATCCTTAAGGTCTATGTATATGAAATGAAGAGTATTACAAGTTGAATACATTATATGATAAGTTAGGGCTAGAATCTTGCAAATGAGCATGATTTTTTAGGCGTCATACCTTTTTGATGTCCCTTTGGAGGACCACCATTCGCCGCATTTGACATTGATTTATCCGCTAGAACGGATGATCTTTAAAGCCGAAAAGGGAGAAAATGAGCAATGTTAATGAGAAATCGATGTTTGAATGTCATACTTTAAGAGGCAAATTCTGAGGTTGAGCAGTAGCATTGGTGAAGTTCCGCACTATGAAGCATATTCGAGCAGCATTCTTGTTTATTTTATCCATATTTACAAAGATCTCAACCTTTAACTCCTTAGTGCAGAGAGGCTAGAAGGGTGATATCATAGAATCATGTATATCCTGTGCATTTAGATTGTATTCTTCAAACTGCTTACAATGAGTCTTGGCTGTATAAAATGCCCTCTTTTTCTTTCAAAACTGGAGCATCATCTGTTCTATAACAAAACGAGGGTGTGCTTGAGACACCCTTATATGGAAATTGGCCCATTCATACATGACTACCTTTTATTATCAAGTGTGTTAGATTGTTACTGTGTTATAGACGAGCAAATAAGCAGCGGACATCCCACTTTCGTTCGGTCTTTTAAGGGCATCCAAAAATATGCAAGATAGCACATGAGTTCAATATGGGGGATATTATATATATTTTTGGAAATATATATTCAGGTCGTCTATTTCAGAAAAGGTGTAGTATGTGAGTTCTAGATATCCAAGTTATAGGAAAGGTGGGATCACCATATGACATGCTTACGGTGGACATCCAAATGTTTCTTCGTAGAGACATGGTACTTGACTTTAAGACTCTTCTGATGACTTTGAAAATTTTTACACCTCCCAAGTTGGTCTTGCCTAGAGGAATCTTGACATATTATATTCCCAAGCGTGTCCGTATATCCTCCTTTGCTTTTGGAAATATCCCTTTGCATGTTCAACCACGACCTTGCTTACGTCTTCTTGTAGAGATGAGATGACTTTTATGGTCTCGTGTCAAGAAAAACTATTTTTCTTAACCAGTCAAAATAAGGAGAGGTTTTCACGCATCAATTGGTTTTTTAATTGAAACTATTAAATCTCTATTGTTTATTTAAAGGCCACTTAAAAATCTTAGTTGGATTTTTTTCCCATTTGAGCCATGAAGAACACAAACAACTATAGTTTTTTTTTTCTCGCTTTTTCTTAAGTTTAAAATTGTTAGTTTCCTAAAAAAAATGTATACGATGCAATGTGTCATGGTCTGCTAGATAGAGAAGTGAAATAACACGGTTAAGGTATAAGGACAAAGAGGGAAGTCGATACTATAGTATCCAAATGGTAGCAAAAGACACAATTGTAGCATTTGTTGGGAAAAACGACTGAAGAAAATGCCGCCTAGTATAGCAACAAAGGTAGAAGATGCATGCATTTATGCATTGCTATCTGAGGAGTGAAGAATAAGGCTTGTGCTGTCAAAAATGGTGGGGGTATTACATAAGGAAACTATAGGTATACTGGGCTTGTGTCCTCAAAAGAGATTTTGTACATCACACTATCACATATGCCATCATTCACAGGAGCTCCTCGCCGTAGATATTGAAATGCCTAACTTGAGAAATGACATGTAAAATGAAAAAAGGCCGTATAGGTTAAATCAATTGGTTGTAAAGAGAGTGCTAAAGCTATGGTATTCTCCTCTAAAACAAAAATAAAACACCATTGTTTGTAGAATAATAAAAATGTTATCCACTAGAAGAACCAACATGACTCCAACAATTGGTAAGTGATGGATCACTAATCAAGAAGACATTGCGTGTTAACATTATACCATAGAAGGAGAAGCAGCTGGGCGTCAACATAGAGCCATAGAATGAAGTCTTTGCCATAGTGAAGCTGCTTGCAAGATTACCCGCAACGTCGTAACACACTTGCAACTAACCTCTCCACATCAACAAATAGCAAGGATAGCCAAGCAATCAGTTTACTAATAGCCAAACAATCAGTTTAGTGTGCAAAATGTTCCATGAGGTGAAAGTGGATAAAGTAGAAAGGAGAGATACCAAGGAGACATGGGTATCTATCTCCATGTAGCCATGCTTCATCTATCTCCATTTATCCATGCAATGGAAGATGTGCCAGATCTGCTCTGTAGTTGGGGCAATTTGGGGATACTTTTTATGGCCTCACCAATGCATTCGAAGAGGACAATTTTATAGTCCTTGTTGAAAATGACCCATATTTTGTGGTGTGTTGTGCAGAACAAGGTTTGGGATAATTTTCAAGATCATCAAAAACCAACTTATGAGAAATAAGATATAGTGGTGGGAGGCATATAGTATGAGTAAATTTCCAAGTGAGGCCACATACAGACTTCTTGACAAGAGTCCACATGTGCTTGTCTACTCTCATTGTCTACTCTCATATGGTAAAAGCTATCAAGTTCCAAGCACATGTTGTGCTAGGAGGAAACAAGGGCAAAAGGGTGTTTCGAATGGATGATGACCATACACATGAGCACGTTATGGGTTGCCTCAGAGTTAACAAGGATTGAATCATTTGTACACACATTCTCATTCATCCACGATAAAAATTTGGTCCTTTATTATGAAAATTGGTATTTTTACGATCAACTTTGCAACGAGCTAGATGTTATGTGGAGATAGCTAGATATCGTGGCTTGGCCTTGAGAGACTAGGAACTTTCAAAAAGGAAATTTTAGAGCTTCTTACCTATGATACAAGATTCACATTCATATAGTGTTTCAAATAGTGATAGTAGATACAAGCTTCACATACATATAGTATTTCAAAAAATATTAGTATTTCAAATAGTGATAGTAGACACTCAACTAGCTTAGTTCTTTTTGCAAGGTTCTAGAACTTAGATGTCCATAGTGCTCATACCATAAGCTTCACATACATATTGTATTTGAATTAATGATAGTCTTAACTAGCATAATGATAGTACTTAACTAGCTTAGTCCTCAGTATTTAAGCTTCTTTTTGTGGGATTTGTGCTATAAAGAAGGACCATATCTCCCTCATTCATTTCTTTGTCTTTGATCTGGTCGCCCAACCATAGCTTACATCTTAGTTTTTCTATAATCATGCCATACATAGCTCTTAGACGCGTTCCGTCGAGTTTCTCAAGTTCAAAGTGTTAATTGCTCAAAACGTTACTAGTGAGCCTTTCGTGTACTGCAGCCCTTAAGCTTGGTACCAAGAATTCCATAGGCATAACTGCTTTAGTTCCATATGTTAAGTTGAAGGGTGCGGTGTTAATGGCCACCTTGTATGTCATCCAATAAGCCCAGGGTGCAGCTGACAACTTGTGTTTCCAGTCATTGCAACTCGCCTCTATAGTCTTGGTGAAGATGGCACATATCTTGTAGCAAGAATCGGATTACCTCATTTATGAAATGGGTGCCATTGTCACTAACATGGTCTTGTGCCTTTGGTTGGGTATTCCACATGGTCTTGTATTGCTACTAGTTTACCTTAGTTCTCTAGAAGAGTCTAGAATCTAGATGCCCACATTGATTTTGCCATAATTTTATGTTCTACCTATTGTCTTGAGATGCAAGCGTTGAGATCTCAAGGAAGTTCTTCCATTGAATACCTTTGGTGATGATTTTTTTAATTTCTATTCAATATGATAGTTATATCATCATGTTGACCAAAATTCCTCTTCGTAATTACAATTTTAAGAACATCTGATGAATATTTAGTACTTGAACTTTTGATTATGCCAATCCTTATGCACGTGTCTTAATGCCTTGATATCATTAGTTTATGAATTATCATGAGAGATGCTACATCAATTGTTTCACAATAGATCTTTTTATGGCCATCAAAAAACTTTATTTTGTCACCATATTTCTTAGAACGTTGTCTTAAAATTTTCATTTATAGCTGTTTGTTTCTTCGTTCCTATATTCGTTAGCAATATGCCCATTTTTTTTTGTAATATTAACAATTAATCTTCTTCACATTACAAGAATTGCATAAGCCCTTATACATTTTTGTATTGTGAAGATGGCATGGCCACCATTATTAAACAGATTAGGGGGTTAAACTAAACATGATTGGATTAACATCACTATTCAAAATCATCTTAAACAAATTAGGGATTTAAACCACCTAAAGATAAACATGATTGGATTAACATCACTATTCAAAATCATCTTAAACAAATTAGGGAGTTAAACTACTTAAAGATAAACATGATTGGATTGACATTACTATTCAAAATCATCTTCATTAGTGGAATCATTATCCTCCACATCACTAGCATCTTCTAATGCGCTTTTTTCATCATCTTATACGAGGAAATCATCTACTTGATTGGTAATTGGTGGTATATCTCATGTTCTCCTACTTTATCTTGTATGAGGAAACCATCTACTTGATTGGTAATCGGTGGTATATCTACTTATTCATCTTGTATAAGGAAACCATATCTACTTGATTGGTAATTGGTGGTATGTCTCATGTTCTTCTACCACCAACTCATGAGCTCCTTAATATCATGATAGAACAATGACCAATATTTAGAGAAGACACACATAAATACATTTTTCCACAAAGAGGTTTGACTTAAGAGTAAAAAGGATCCATTAATTTAACTTGATTCACCTTTTTTGATTTAAGTGCAAAGAGGATACATTACTTTACCTTAATTCACCTTTTTTGCTTGAAGTTAATTCTTAAGATTTTTAATCCTTCATGGGATCCTTGATGGGTGTTGGTCTTGTATTAATTTTTCCATGCTTCTACACTTGTGTAGACATGATGAACCATGATTAACACCTAAGCATGATCACCACACTACCATCTACATTTGGTCATACTGGCATTGACATTATTTGCATGTAATTTTTATACCTAGGTGATTTAATTGACCCTTGGCAGTCAATAAACATCAATCTTAGTTGTAGTACCCCAAATCTTAGAGGAGGAATTTCAATAAATAGCTTTAGGCAAGACTTCAGTAAATAGCTCAGAGGACTTTTGATAAGTGGGTTTAGGCAAGCCTTCATTGGAGTACAATCTTGCTTCTAATTGGTGATATAAAAAGTCTTAAGGATCTCCCTAGCATGTACTTTTGTTGAGAAATAAAGGTGGTGCCTCATTATTTCATGCTTAAATAATAATACACAAGCCTAACATAAGTAAACCAAAAGCAAGGTGTGAAGGTTACAAAAGAAACTATATGGATAGACCTCACAAACCAAAAGCAAGGTGTGAAGGTTACAAAAGAAACTATATGGATAGACCTCACAAACCAAAAGCAAGGTGTGAAGGTTATAAAAGACATTATTAAAAGCTTAGTAGAAATATATTAACTCGTATTTGGTTAGTGTTGGCATCTTTCAATGCAAACTTTTGTAGTAGTCGCAAAGCCTATTAATAAAGCTTATGGTAGTGGAACACCTTTGCATGTCAATCCTTGGTGAATTCTTTGAGTTTTGATAGGGAATGGCTATCTTGAGGTCTTTAATTATCTTGAGGGGGTGCGCTTGCCCCTCATATGATTGCGGACATCCATTATGGTTGGCAATGAAACAAGGTTCATATGTTTTTGTTTCTTTTCTTGGATGATGGATTGCTTTCTATAAAGTTTTCTCTGTGACAATATGCGATCATAAGATCAATCCCTTCTTGTTTCAAGGATGAGGGGCCTTCTCACCTGAAATAGTTTGGAGCTTTGGAGTTTATTTATCGATGGCCTCTGTCTTTTTCTGAGAGCTCATACAACTTTTGAAGAAGCTGTGAACGGATGTTTTATTCATCTTTGAGAGATGAGTCTTCCTTATTTTTCTTCTTTTCTTTAAGAAATCATAAGTTGGAAGATGTGTTGACCCAAACTTCATATACAAGTTGGAAAATGTGTTGACCCAAACTAGGGCATACAAGTTCATTCTTGTTGGTGTATGGGAACTGCTAAAGTCTCATGTAGTTCATATCATCTCAAATGACACAATATATGTGCCTTGGATCATCCTTCCACTTCCCTTTTAATTTGGAGAAATTCACCTTGAGGTATGTGGGAGTTGGATTGGGAGTTGGATTCTGTGCCATATTTGATGTGGTGTCTATGTTGAGAGCAAGCCTAAAATTTGCAACCCTACCAAATTTTCAAAATTGAAGGACTAGGTGCTATCTTGGCCTTCATTTGAAGCCTACTATTAAGGAAATTTTGCTTTTATGGCCTTTATTTGCAAGATTCTTTTTAGTGGAAGCCTTCACCTACTAAGACTAAAATGACTTTGATGCCCATTGCAACCTTCAAGTTTCAGGCATGGTTGAGAGGGACTAATGGTGGTGGAACAAAACGTCATGATATAAAAGATAGACTGGTTTAAATAGCAATGATATATGGAGTTCCTCTTGGGGTGTGCTACCCATTAGATCAACAATTTGACCTACTCAAAACATTACATCATAGGTTAAAGAAATTTCCTTTTAGTCTGCTAAGCCCATTTTCCATCCTAGATGGCACATTCAGCATAATAATAAATTGTTCACTCTCCTGATATCATATTCAAATCATATGTTGAGAGTAAGTCTTCTTGATCCTCCATAACAAGAGATTAGTGGGACACCGACCCTCGGCATGGTGTATAATGGGTCCTATTATTAATAACATTCTTGTTTATCCTAGAGAATCTCAAGCTGTTTAACTTCTTGCTTTGTCTCTTGAATATTCGAATCATATGTCGAGAGTAAGTCTTTGCATGGTGTAGAATGGGTCCTATTAATAAGATTCTTGTTTATCTTAGAGAATCTTAAGCTATTCTAATTCCTGATTTGTCTTTGGACAAAAAGACATAGGCATTCCATTTAGGAAGAAAAATAATTTGAACCACATTATTTTGGTCAGAATCTCTCCAAGATGAGGCTGTAACCAAACGACGTAGGCATTCCATTCAGCAAGAAAAATAATTTGAACCACATTATTTTGGTCACAATCTCTCCAAGATGAGGCTGTGACCAATAAATCCTCTTGAATTCAATTCTATCCATAATTCATCAAATTTTCAATTCATGAGAAGGAGAATAATCTACATATGACAATGTAGAAGCATTAACAAAAATAATCCATTCAAACATTGGTGGAGGGCCTTCCTTCTAATGCCAAGGGCGTTCATACATAAATCTGTAGATCCAATCAAGCCCTGAATGATAGATATCTACCAACAAAACAGGTCCACGTAGAAGTTCTTCATGAGAGGCCTCCTTCTTTTATGGAAGTGCCTTGGGCCCTTCAAAATAAAGTGGATTTTGGTAGAAGCGATTTGTACCTTTTGATTGACAGAATTAGTGCGAGGACTACCATGAACGCTTTACATGGGTAGATGGCGATTCAGAGCTTCTTGGCATGATAGGATATTTATCCCATATCTCATAGCAAGATGCTTAGAGATTGGGCTTCTTTGTGGCTCTAACACATCAGCAGGCGTGTTTGTGTTGAATTGGCATCGACAAAGTAGAGGGGTTGTATGATTTGATGCTGTTTGGAGGTACCTACAAGGTTGATGGGTATGGGCCAGGTCTTGCCAACAACCAAAGTTGTACCTGAATGGTTGGCGTTGAAGAGGTTAGTTGCAGGT